>NW_027452027.1:0-22500 GCF_964194025.1 Convolutriloba macropyga
TGAGAGCGATTAACTTCCTATTTTTGCCGTCTGATTTTATTTTAAAAAGTTTGAGAAGAAATTGTAAAAATGCTTAACAATTGATGGGCTGAAAAATATTGTGCATGATTACTCTTCACGATTCTAAAAACAAAAAACTTTTTTAAATTTCAACAGAGGCAAGCAGTATTCCTAGATCAATTGCGCTTTTTGTGATCAAGTGTTTGAAACAATGCGGGAAGTGAATCAACAAAACAAGTGAAAAACGTATAAAACTTTGTCTTTGTTGCTTTAGAGTCCTTTTTACTGTAGCCCCAATGTTTTGATCGAGAGTTTGTTTTTCATGTAGTATTGAAACTGTTGTATGCGAATTGCTTATTGATGAAAAGAGCAAGAGTGAATCTTGAATTTCAACGACTATTCTCTGAACGCGTTAAGGCAAAACTGCAACGAAGTGCTTTCGCACTTGTTGGTCAAGACACAGTACCAGTTGTACTGTGCGGTTAACAGTTTAACATAAATGTCAATCAAATTCATCAATCTATGTACAATGCGTTGTCACCAATTGGTGAAGTGTTAACATGTAGAGAAGTAAGTACAATAACAAATGAGTTTATTCTCCGGATGGAGATTATACAATAAGATAAATATGTATATAGTTTAAGAGTGTTTATATTAATACTTGGTATACTTGGTTGCGTTTTGTGGATTCCTCCACCACACTCCCCTTTCGTCGAATCTTTGGCTAACTAGTCAAAGAGTTTGTCGAGGGCGGCGATATCCTCTGTGTTGAGCGATGATATGGAGCTTGTTGTTAAATTTTCGCCATTGTCCTCCTCCATGTGTATTAAATCGAGAGGTTCGTCGGCCTTTTCTCTTTCCTCCGGTATGTCTGGTTGTGCTTCGATGTTGTGATGTTTTGTGTGTTTGATTGTTTCCTTGTTTCGTGTTTGTGCCGGATAATTGTCTTGGGATGTTGTGTCAGAGTTGGTATCGGTTGTCCAAGTAGGATGTACCAGTTGGTTATTGTTTTCGTTCTCGCAATCGGTGTTGGTTGGTACGTTGGGTTTTACCAATTGGTAATTGTTTGTGCTGGTCGTCGCGGTATCCTGAGTTGTTGTCATTGTTTTAGCTTGTGAGTATACTGGGGTCGACTGATGTGCTGGTATAATGGATATGATGTCTTGGCTTGGGCTTGTGTGGTCAGCTGGGGTAATTGAGATTATTTGTGCGTCGTTGTTCTATTGTTTCTTTGGTGAGTGGGTGATGCGGTGGATGATTTTATCTCTCTTTTTGTTTTCTTGTTCCTGGGACTTTTTCCTCGCTGGTGTTGTCATGAAGGCTGTTGGATCATCTGAGGTGAAGATCTTTATTGGGCTGCCTTGTGAAGAGTCGGAGATTAAATTAATAACTTCGACAGATTTGTTTTGTTCTAGTTTTGATGTATCCATTTGGAATCTTGGGGAATTGGAGATTTGGCGCTGGCGCTCTTTTGTTTGTTTAGTTTCGATTGGGCTATAGCCGCTTCTTTTGATTTTCTGTCAAAACCGCATTTGGGTTTTGTTGGTCTTTTTGTTGGCTCCTGTTTACGTTTTCGTTGAGGTGGATTTCTGTTGCTTGGTCTGGGGATGTCGAGTTGGTGGGATGGTCCAGGTTGCGAGTGGTAGTGTGTTTCGTTTATGTTTGTTGGTTCTTCTTGTCTGTCCAGTTGGTCTTTCTGCTTGGACTGTTTCGCTTGTCTTTTTTCTGTTAACAAAAATTGTTTTATTTTTTTCTGATTTCTATTTTATTCTCGTACGGTTTTACTTGCTACGAATTGCATTAGTCTCCGTTTTGTTTCGTTTACGATTGCCAAGTCATTTTTTTCTGACTACCGTGTTCTTTCTGGTGTTTGTGTCTAGTGTTATTGTTGTTGGTGAATAGTTAGTAATTGTACCATCTGGTATTATGTTCCAAAGTGGTTTTAGTGTGCCGCGTGGTTCAGGTGCTTTGCGTGCTAGTGTTTTTCGTGCTATTTGTTTTTTGTGTTAGGTATTGATGTTGTTTTATCACCAAATGTTATCATTAGTTTGTCAGGTATTATCTTAATTGGTGAAATATTCTTACGTTTGATTGCTTTTTTCTTAACGTTGTGCAGCGTAGATTGGTCAGAGGAGTCATCTTCATCGATTGTTGATTGGAATTGTATGTCTAGTTGAGATTCAGAATCTGACTCGAGATTCCAGATTGTGTCGGCTTTCAGCATCGGCTGTTTCAGTCCTCTTCGTTTATCTAAATGGAATTTTGTTATTTCATTGTATGATAGGTTTTTTGGTGATGTCCTGGATGTAATGTTTGATATTGCTGTGTCAAGTTTTCTGCCGAAGTGTGCTGTGAATGGTGCGATTTTTGTTGTTGTGTTAGGTATGAGTTTTATTTCTTGGATTATTTCTGTGATTTTATCTGCGAGTGTGATTTTTGACCATTTGGGGTCGTTAGTTAGGACTGAGAGACGGCGTTTTATTGTTTGTATTAGACGTTCTATCATTCCATTAGCTCTGTGGTCTCTAGCTGGAGCTAGTATTAGTTTAATATTGTGATTGTTACAGAAAATTTCGAATTGCCTGGATTTGAATGCTTGAGCTTGGTCGCATCTTATATTTATAGGTATTCCGTGAAATTTTATGTATTTTTCTAAGTATTTTTTTGCTGTGTCAGTGTCGCAGTTGTGGTACACTTTTGCGTGTGGGTATCTTGAAAATCTATCTACCGAAGCTAATATATACGAATCATTGTTTTGTTCGTCTAGTATGGGGCCGGCAAAATTCATTTGGATTTCTTCGTTTGGTTCGTGTAGTGTTGGTAGGTTTGCTAATTTTGATTTTGGGATTATTGGTTTTAAATTCTTACCTATTGTGATGCATTGTTGGCAATTCTGCGTTAGAGTTACTATCTCCCTATGGATTCTTGGGAACCATATCATGTTTGCTGAGTGCATCATTCCTGATTGGCCTGGGTGATTGCGGTGAATTGAGTTCATGATTAGTTTACGTAGTTGTGTGGGTATATACATTTTGCCGTCATACAGTATGCAGCCAGCCGGTGTCGTGCTCAGATCTCGTTTGAGGGAGTGCCAGTATCTGCTAAAGTGTTTAAATGAGTCCCAGTTTTTATCTTCTATGATTTGTAACAAATTTCTGCTATGTGGGTCGTTTCTTGTTGCTTCAGCGATGAAATTTTCTCCGAACACTCGATGCAGTTGTTTTAGGTAGTTGGGGGTGTTTTCGTAGTCTAGTTCTGGGATTGGGTTGAATTCCTCTTTTTCTTCTAGTGGTTGACGTCCTTGTCCGAGGTTTGATGTTTCGTCTGTCTGTGTGGCAATTGTATTTGTTCCCTGTGGGGTTGTCATCATTTGTGTTTTCGTTTTGTTTGGTGCTCGATATCGATTTTTCATTGGGACTTGGAATGTTTCTACTTGTGGGTTGTTTCTTGTTGTGACGTGTATTTTGTTGCTAAATAAAGGGTTAATTGAGTTGTAAGATCTACTGGATAAAGATTTTGATAAAGGATTTGTAATAGGAGGAATAGAGGATTTATATAAATGATTTCTGATAATTTGATTTGGTTTTGTATTATTTTGAGTTAATTTTGTATTGATTGAATTGTTTAATGTGTTAGGAGGCAACTGTTTTATAGCGTGTAAATGGCATAAAGCGTTCTGTTTCTCTTTGCTTGGATTGGAATGATTTGAGACGTCATTTAGTTCACTCTGTTTTCTAGCGATCTGATTGGTTAGTTTTCTCTGCGTTGTCTGTAGTGTGTAATGTATTGCTTCTATGGTGTTTATTACATGATTATCGTCAAGGTTTTCACCAGTTGGTTGTGTTATTGGATGGCGGCTTAAATAGTCCGCAAATCCCATGTTTTTCCCCGCGATGTGTTCGACTTTAAAGTGGAATGGTAGTAATCGGTCTACCCATCTGGTTAATCTACTTTGGTATGTT
Organism: Convolutriloba macropyga; assembly: GCF_964194025.1. NCBI lineage: Eukaryota > Metazoa > Xenacoelomorpha > Acoela > Convolutidae > Convolutriloba > Convolutriloba macropyga. Next base: position 3,963 of record NW_027452027.1, read on the forward strand.
TTGTTACCTCTGTTATTTTTTTTTGGCGGAGAGTAGTGCTTGGTGGTCTGTTTGGAGAGTGAAATGTGATCCGTATAGGGAGTACTTAAAGTGTTCGAGTGACCAAACTACGGCCAGTAGTTCTAGTTCGTTTATGCTATATCTTTGTTCGTTTTTGTTAAGAAATCTGCTGGCGTATGCTATTGGTTGCCATATGTTGTTTTGTCTTTGTTCGAGGCAAGCGCCTAAGCCTTCTTTGCTGGCATCGCATTTTACTCGGGTTTGACAGTTAATGTCGAAATGTTTTTGTTCGACGATAGTTTTAATGGCTTGCTTTATTTTGTTAAATGCACTGGTGTGTATTTTTCCCATTCTAATTTTTTGGGTGTTTTATTTGTTGGTTTTGTTAATAGTGGTCTGAGCGGTGCGCTTAGTGCTGCTAGGTTTGGTATGAATTTTACCAAGTGCTGTATGCTGCCCATAAATGATTTTAGTTTTTTTTTAACGTTTTAGGGATCTCCATTTGGAAGATTGCGTCTGTTTTTCGTTTAGTTGGGGTAATTCCTTCCGAATTTATTTTGTATCCTAGCCAGGTAATTTCTGTTAGGCCAAATTCGCATTTGTGAAGGCTTATTGCTAGGTTTTCTTGGTCTAGTCTTTTTAGTGCTTTGTCTATTTCGTTTTCATGTTTTTCTATTGTTCCTTTTGTTATTATTATTATGTCATCAAGGAATGCATTTGTTGAGTCTAATCCGTCTAGTGTTGTATCCATCATTTTCTGGAATGTTGCTGATAGGTCTGTTAGGCCATAGAAGCCATTTAGGAGTCTGTAAGCGCCCGTAGCGTTGCCGCCTAGTATATTGAAATTGCAGTGTTTTTGTGTTTCGGGATGTAGAGGGAGTTGGCTATAAGCATATTTGAGATATATTTTGCTTAAGTATAGTGTTCCCTCTGTTGTTTTGAGTTCAAAAATTTTCATAGCTATTTTGTCCATTAGGTGGTCTACGCTTTGCATTTGATATTTGTTTTTGTGTATTGCGTCGTTGAGTATTTTTGAGTCTAATTCAATTTTGATGGATTGATCTGATTTGATCGTTATTACTCCTGGGCTTATGAAATATTCGTCTGAACATGATGTTAGTTTTTTAATTTGTTTGTCTTCGATTTATTCTTTAAGTTCTTTTTCTACTTTTTCTACTAGGTGTAGTGGAATTCGTCTACCCTTGTGTTGTGTTGGGTTGATATCGCTTTTGAATGTTGATTTTGCTGACATGGTGCCGTGATCTACCTAGTCTTGTGCATAGGTGTGGATACTTTTGGAATATCCATTTGGATATTCTTAAATGGGTGTTTGTTATGTTGAGTAAATTTCTCTCACCTTCTTTTTGCTGTGTTCCCATTGTGAGGCGGAGGCCTAGTTTGTCCATGATGTCTCTTCCCATAATATTTATTGTATTGGTGTCTACCAATAGGATTGTGCAGTTTTTTGCAGTTGATGTTCCTGACGTTATGTCCACGTGGATTGTGCCCAGTATGTTGATTTTGTTGTTATTGAAACATCTGCATTCGCCCAGGGATTTATCCGGGTGTTGGATTTTTGTCTTGTTATCCACTAGTAGGTTTTTTGCCGTCTGGATGTTCATGAAACTCCTAGGACTTCCTGTATCAGCTAACCAATAGGTTTGTTTTTTGTTGGTGTTTGTTTTCAGCCAAAATTCCCCTCTTCTAGTCTTGTTGATGTCGCTGACTTTTTCATTTGTAAATTTAACTGAGTGGATGAAGTTTGTTGTGTTTTGCCAGTCTTCCATCATTTCCCGAATAAAGCAAGTTGATTCCGGGTCGATTGTCTCTTCTGTTGAATTGTGTGTATCCTCTTGTTCTTCTTCGTTTATGTTTCTTAGATGTTTCGATGATGTTTTAGATGATTAGATGTTTCTGTGATGTTTTTCTTTGGACCAATTGGTTATTCCTTTGTTGTTGTTGGTAGCCGGAATATGTTTGTTGTCCGGGGTAATTTTGTTGTCTGCGTTGTTGTGGGTTGTATCGTGAACGTGGTGGCATCTCTGACTTGCACTGTTTTGCGAAGTGCCCTATTTTCTGGCATATTCTGCAGATTTCGTTCTTTGCGGGGCAAACGTTTAAGTGGCCAGGGAGAATTTTGTTGCCACAGCTTTGGAAGTCTTGAATTTGTCCTGATTTTGGAGTTGGGAGAATTGGGACCCTGTTCTGGCGTTTTATGTACTGAATTTTTGCGAACCATGGGTTTGCTTGTAGTGTATTTGTGTTACTGTTTCTCATTTTCTTTTGGCTTTCTTGGCCTCTTTCTCGTGCTGGTGCATATTGTAGTGTCTCTGATGGTGTTCGTTCCTCTGATAATAAATCCATTTGAATTTGCTGGTTGTTCATTCCTTGTATGAAGATGCTCTTGACAAGGCTTTCCTCTAAGTGGTCCCAGTTGCAGACTGATACGTGTTTTTTGATTCGTGAGTGGAATACTTCTAATGATTCGCCTTCTTTTTGTCGGCATAGGAAGAACTGATATCTGTCAAATCTTTCATTCCTTGTTTGTATGAATGCTTCTCTGATTTGTTCTACTAGTGCGTCCGTGGTGCATTTTTGTATGTCTGGGTGTGGGAATCTTTGGTGGAAATTGTTTGTTGCTTGTGCTCCTAGTGAGAGGTATATGTGGCTTTTTGTTTTGTTATCTGCTTCTTCCCATGGTATGTTATCTACTTGCGGTCCCTTGTCTTCTATGTCTTTGCAGGTGTTTTGCCAGTCGGTGCGTCTTTTGACATTTCTTTGTTCTCTTTGCCTTCTTTCGGCGGTTGTTTCATCAGATAGTGCTGGTTCGTAGTGTGGCTCTGTTGGGTAATCAAATTCTTCATTTCCCGGTCTGGGTTGGAGTAGCTTGTCAACTTGTATATTTTTTTTTACCATAATAGCTAGTTTTACTGTAGCTAGCCATTTTTCCCATTCTATTGCGGGCTGGTGACCTTTATCCCAAAAGAAGTTTACTCCTAATGGAGAACGAGCCATAGTTGACTGCGCCATGTTGTAAGCGAATTGCTTGTTGATGAAAAGAGCAAGAGTGAATCTTGAATTTCAACGACTATTCTCTGAACGCGTTAAGGCAAAACTGCAACGAAGTGCTTTCTCACTTGTTGGTCACGACACAGTACCAGTTGTACTGTGCGGTTAACAGTTTAACATAAATGTCAATCAAATTCATCAATCTATGTACAATGCGTTGTCACCAATTGGTGAAGTGTTAACATGTAGAGAAGTAAGTACAATAACAAATGAGTTTATTCTCCGGATGGAGGTTTTACAATAAGATAAATATGTATATAGTTTAAGAGTGTTTATATTAATACTTGGTATACTTGGTTGCGTTTTGTGGATTCCTCCACCACAGAAACAATATTAATTTGAAAAATCTGTCTCAAAATGAGTGAAATTTTGGGTAAAAAAAGTTTTTAATGTTTAAAAAAAGATCCCATCTGGAGTCTGCTAGTTATTAGAAATAATTATATGAATAGGAAAGTTGAAGTGTGCACTAAAATTCCTTAAAAAAATCAATTTTCCGAACTAATCTGCTTTGGTGGCGGTTTTGTGCCAAAGATCCAAAATCTTTTCTCCAACCAGCAAACATGCTCTACAATTTTCAGTAATCAATACGCTCTCGTAAACAGTCCACAATAAAATGTCTGAAAATTTGGAGACCATATATATAAGAAATTCAAGAAAAATTGCAAAGGGATGCCTTCTTTCTGGACAACTTGTTCCGCAGAAACAAGTTTTTTTCAAGACTTTCTCGTTATTCATAATGAAACATTTTTGTTTCGTATTTGAAGATTCAATGTCAATTTCCTAAAAACCAGAAACTGCAAAATTAACGTTTTGAAAATTCTTGTTTTCGTGAAAAAACCTAATATTTGGTACAAAAAACGTTGGGATACATTTTTTGTTAAGATTTCATTTTTCACTTGCTGCTGTGTGTTTGAAGGCCGTTCGTTTTCTTACACCGAAAAAAATATATTTGCTGAGCAGTTGCATAATCTTGATAAAAATGTTGCTTTGTATGAATTACTATTGCTATCTTCAGCTGCTCAATTAACAACTTCTTTACAGCATGATTCTTATCATCCTCCCTTTATTTAATAAAATTTTAAAAGGAAGAAGTTTTTCTTAATATTTTATTGTGAATTTTGGATATATACTAGAATTTTTTATGTCATTTGATACAAGAAAAAGAAAAAACAATTGCACATTAATTCACAAGTTCTAGAGTATGTTCCTCAAAACAAAAGTTGTCTTTATTTATAATTTAGAAATGCTTAAAAAACCATGCAGCATTAGAAAATTGAAAAAAGTCTATGATCAACAATGCTTTACAGAGAAAACACTCGCAAATCCAATTAATGAAATGAAATTGAGCAAAAAATTGTCAGCAGCAGCTAAACGTTTTTTTTTTTTATAGTTTTTTACTTTGCTTTTAGGTGCCATCAAATGCGTCACTTTCAATTAACTGAAAATTGAATTAGTACCCAAAATGCTTAGTTTTGCCTCTGAGTTTCGCTGGCCGACGAAAAATGTTTCAAATTCAAAAAATAAACAGATAGAAATTTCAAACTGAAGATCAATTTCTGATTATCTGATTAACTTCAAATTAGCACAGTCGATATATACGGAAAACCTGCTGAACCACATTCTTGCATAGTAATGGTCGTACGGATTGGATATAAATCTCAACATACATTACTTATTTAGTTTAATTCTATCATTTACAAGGGCTGTTTTAGTTCGTTTTATTGCTGTTGTAAGAAATAATCTGTTTTCCACTTTATTCATATTTTAGACAGGAAACTGTCTGTTCACATTATAAGCGAATGTTAATTTCCTGTCTGGTTGCGTGATCAGTTTATGATCACATTTAAAATCAGCAATTTGCTTTTTAAAAGCTTGTTCAAAAACACAACTGGTCTTTCGCGACGCCAATTCCTAATTCCAAAAGTTTATTCAAAATTTTACCTAGTAAGCTTGCAATCACGACGCAATCGTCCACTCTAACTAAGTGAGAGGCAAACGCGACGCAATCGGATCAATCTAAGCTTCGACAGTCAGCAGTTGATACAAAAAAACCCTCATCACATAGACGTTTTGTGGGAGAAAGCCACATTCACACCTCCTCTTTCGTAGGAGAAGTGGACTCAACAATGGAAGCTCGCCTCGCTAGCAAAAACAGGGAAATCAACTTGAATTTCTTCTAAGCGGACCGCCTTCAGATTCATATATCCAACAGAACCGTATACGATGAACCTGTAGAAAACCACACACAAGCAACCAAACGAGACCAAAAAATTCGCAACGAGCAATTGAAGGTAACACGGCAGAACAAATGCAAAAGGATTGGTGAAATTTGCATTCTGTGTAGTGAAAAACTGTGGGATATCTGCGATCAAAAAGCTATTCCACTCTTTTATCTTTGCATTGGTACTTCAAAAGCCAGCACCAACATTTCCTTGTTGAAAAAGAACCAATGAAAATACTCTGGCGCGTTATGGAGGATTCCTTCATAAAAACTTGCAACAAAACATATGACCGACTCGTGCATTTCTCATCGAAACAGCATAGAGGAGAATCCATTGAGAACTTCTACGGGAGACTCGAACAAGCGGAGAATTGCAGTCTAGGTGACGAGAAAACAACACTAACACTCATTGCAAATATGTTGGAATACGAGAAACAAAAGGAACTTAAAAAACGATGTCGCCAGCTAAAGCATTGAAATAGCCATCCACATGGGAAAGGGAGCCCAAAACAACAAAAAAATAATCAAATTCTGCGCACTAACACTCAATCTGTGAAAAAAACTAACAACTTTCAAAACTGTAATCGTACCACCAATTACCAAAACAACGACACAATTACAATTGCAAGGCAAATCGCGTCTAATCAATACCAACTCACTAACATCTGTGCAGTTTGCGGTCAGCACTAGACCTACAATCAACGTCAAACTTGCCCAGCAAATGGAACAAAAAATAACAACTGCTGAATCATAAACCAATTGCAAGGAAATGCAGAAATCCTACAAAATTTTAATCCTAAAGGTCACCACCCCAATAAAAAAGGTCAATCAGATTAAGTCAACGCCTGATTAAAATGATGACGGAGAGCCTGTCAATTACTTAACCAGCTACAGCAAGTTGTATGAACAAGTTTACGACTAAAATTATCACAGTGATTCTGACAACTACGTCGCAGCTTTCTCCAGTGAAACGCAAACAAACTCGAACCACTCGATGCCAAATTACAGTATGGAAAAATTCCCACACTTTCGATATTTGACTCCGACACTGTATGTAACGTCATAACCAGAACTTTGGCCGGAAACATCCTAAAGACTAAACCAACAGCAGGTTGGATTGCCTCGGCAGACGAGATGGACCTCAAAACATTCTCAAATGAACCAATCAGGGTCCTAGGGAACTCGCCACAAAAAAAGCAAATAACGGGATCTTTTTGGTAGTATTGGACTAGCAGTTGTCCAACAATGGTCAAGTTGTGGTAAAAATTGAGAACATTCCACATGCAAAGTCAAACGAGCTCTCGCATCTCAATTTCCCGAACTAGTTTCACAAACGGGGCTATCAAGACACACATATTTAAATCAAAGTTTCATCAAAAGTTTACCGCAAAGCATTAAAAAGGTCGTCGCGTTCCGATTAATTTACAACCTAGAGTTACTGCTGAACGTGACCGACTTCAAAAGGGCCGTATCAAAAAACTGTCAAGTTTTTCTGATGAAAATTTCATTTCGCCTATCGTAATTGCAGTAAAGAAAGATTGATCTAAAAATTTAGCATTAGATTATAATGAAGTCCTCAGAAAATCAATTCATAAAAATGTTTTTTACATGCCCAAATAGAAAAGTTAACTGACTGAATTCCTCAACATTTAACAAATACACAAAAAGGTTAATAAGCATACTCTTCAACCATAGAATTTAATTGTGCGTACGGTCAATTACAATTACATTAAGACACTGCAAAACAATGTAATTTTAACATTATCTGTGGGAAAGCAACAGTTACCTATGGGTTTAAAAGATGTTTTTATGGTCTCACTAACATGCCAGCATATTTCCAAAAACCAATGGATTGCACACTTATAGGCCTTCAAAATAAGTAATGTTTTCTAAACAAACTGGAATTACTGGGAATTGTACATTCTATCGACTATTTCAAATACTAATTTTATCGTACAGACATTAGAGCAAATCTTTCGAGCAAATCTTACAATAGTCGACTCTCCCAATGAACCGATAGATCGCTCTCTTATAATTTTTCCACAGAACACATGCCAGTAGCAAAATGGGTCTAGGTGATTACATCTCCTCAAATTTTTTTGCAAAAGAAAAAAATTTCAGCATATGAAGAATTTTTCGCGGTTGCAACAATTTCTAATATTCGACAAATAGTTAAACAAATTGTTCAACCTAAGCAATCAGTATTACAAAGGCTGAATAACATTATAAATCAAAATTTCCTCAGTTCATAAATAAACAAACCAATTGCAGCGCAAACAATTACCTCTAAAAGCAAAATATTACAATTAAAGAATAAGTTATTTGCGTTGCACTTGCCACTTTGCAATTTCCCATCGTCAGTTGCCTCACAATTTACTTTACCACTTAATCGCAATAAATTCAATTCATTCTTAAGCCCAAACTGCACTAAATACCCTGCCATTAAATAAAACAAACTCCATTGCAACTTCACTGCTAATGCGCTTCAAAAGTCAGACGGTAAAAAAGTGAACAGTCTGAGCAATTACGCTCAAGAAGTTGATATAAACCAACTAATCACCACAAAAAATCTAAATTAAGCGCAGAACTCAAAAAGTTTTGACTAAAAACACCAACACTTAAAAATATCTTGCTTTTTGCTCATAATAGTCTTGCAAATAACCATAACAAACTAAACTCAACCGTATCTTCATCAAAAATTCCTCGAGCAAAGTTGTCAAAAACACTGATCCCAACACAATCTCGAGTAACATTTTTCGATAGTTCTCCTACAAATACAACACCCGGGACAAATAAGACTTCAACTACAAATCAACCCTCTCAACTAGCGCATTGGAAACAATGCGCTAATTGAGGGGTTGTCTAAGGTCGTCGGACACAAGGAATAGAGTGTTCGGCAAGAAATTTTGGCAATCTTGACAGGGAAGGACACGATAATGGAGTAGGTTCGCGATTGAGTACTCATGAACGACGAATCTAGACTGTAGGACATCGGTCCTTACATCCACTCATATTGGAGAAATAGGAAGGTAAAACATGGTTGACTTTGCCTTGATGAACAAATTGCTATCGCAAAGGCAATCAAGGACGCAGTTCTCGAGGATATACAATAGACTCATCCAGGCAGTTCCGCGATGCTATCGCTTGCTGAAAACACTTGGTGGCCTTATAATCATTGCAATATACCAGCGAAAGCTGGTGAGTGCAAAGTCTGTACAGATATTGTTATTGATTTAAAACAAGTGATTCCGCATTTCAATTGGTCATCACCTATTAATTGCACTGAACCAAACGAAGAAATACAAATAGATTTTGGCGGTCTCATTCCTAACGAAAAACGAAAAGAGCAATATTTCTTAGCTAGCGTTGACAGATATTCTTAAATATCCTACAAAAGAAATAGTAAATAATGCTTCTAGTCCAATTCCTAAATCCATGTGTACACAATCACCGAGTCTCAATATCACTTAAATTAGATCAGGCTAGGTGTTTAGCAGGTAAAAAATTCAAGAATTTTGTTCCAAAAAAAAACATTTAAAAAATCTCTGCTCCTGCACATAATCATAGAGTAATTGCGCTTGTAGAACGTCTCATTCGAACCAGAAAACGACCAGTATCATCTATGAAACCTCATTCTAATAAAAATTAATGATCACCACTATCAATAATATACATCATACAATATATGCAAATATTCACAAATTAAGAATTACAAAAGAAAACACAAATAACATGACACCACTTGGGGCACATTTTGGCAGAAAGTGTAACACACCAGCATCTAATTTTGCAACTCGACCAAACACTAAAAATCTTAATTATAATAAAATGATCAAATTTTATTAGACGATGAAACAATTCCACGACGCTCCTACTTTTCCAATTAGCAATGGGCAGACACGGGAAGCTGCTTAGATATTGAAGCCAAAAAGGTCATTTTACGCTGCGAACACTAAAGCGCATGCCTAACATCAGAAATTACAAGACAAGGAGAATAGACTAATGTGGTCGGAAGGGATTTCGCGATCAATCCCCAGGAGCGAACGAAGTTTTCAGGTTAAATTAGCCCACAAAATCCATACTACAAGAAGGCTGAAGAAAACCTCGATGGCTTCTCTGAAGTTTTGGTACTCGGCAGTACAGTGAGAAAACACAGCTCCACCACAAACGTCACCAAGGAGCCAAACCAGCCATAGGTCAGAGTAAGAAATTCTGACACCGCAAAATTCGATGGAAAATATGAACGTGAGACAGAATTAGCAGAATATGCGGAGCGAAGACCACCCAAAGTTAACGATTACACTCTGGAAAAAAATCCAGAACCACAAAATGGATTTGTTGCATAAGAACCTTGGAAGCAAAATGATAAAGCGATCAAGAAAAAAACCAGATTACGATAGCGTAATTTCCTCAGCACGACCCTGCATCTCTACAGCAAGTAATCTTGCACCAGCTCTCAAAATGAAAAACTGAAAGCGTAACCCACAGTATGACGACGCATTTTAAAACAGACCTGATCTGACACAAGTGCTTTATTTTAGCCCTCTCTAACCAATCGCAGTGCCTCTGGTTCAACCTACTACATCAGCGCCATCCGCACCGCAATTAACTCCAAGCTTACGTAAAGAAGAAAGAAAGCTTGAAACAGGTGATACATCAGGCTCTGAATCCTCTTCGTTTAGATGAAGCAAAAGACAAAAAGGACACAAGAGCAAGTCAAAAAGTCAATAAACACCAAAAATTGAGAAAAATATACAATCAACTCGTGGCTATTCTATCGAAACACCAGTAACAGAAACAAGCATTTGTTGGTACAGCATCACCCTGAAACCCTAATGAAAGTTGGTCAACTGATGGATACCCAAACATACCTATGGAACTTATAGAAAGAGAGACGAAGTTTATGAGGCGGAACAACACCACGATGGCTCTTGTTGAAACTTTACTAAAACTTAACAAACTATATATTTAGTTAAAAGAATAAAATTTTACTATTATTTAACGGATGGATAAGTAATTTTTTTCTCATTATTTTTATTATAACCTTCATCAACTCTTCACAAAGGGTGAGATTTCATACGGAATGGATTTTAGTTTCAATATACATTACAGTATTTAGTTTAATTTCTTCAATTTAAAGGGCAGTGTTTGGTTCATTTTAATAATGTTGTAAGATTTCATATGATCTCCATTTTTTTCATATTTTAGACCGGAAAATGTCTGTTCCCGTCAGAAACCAATCTTAACTCCTGTCTGGTTGCCTGAGCATTTTATGATCATATTTAACTTTCTGTTTTGAGTAATTTGTGAACTTAATTTCATACTCTCGTTTGTGTTGCCAAATCTCAGTTGCAATTGCAATTAGCCATTTGCTATTATTAAGCTATCTCAGACACTCCACTAGTCATTTGTGACGCGAATTCCTGATCCCAAAATTGGAATTCAGGATTTTACTTAGTAAACTTGCAATCGCCTACTCAACTAAGTGAGAGTCAAACGTGACGCAATCGGATCAAAAGTTTGGCAGTACAAAATTATTATCAATTTTCGAACTAATTTTTCAAGAATAGGCAATGTAAAATGCATTTGCCAGTTGCAACAAACAAGTGTTCCTAATTCTTTGTTACAAATTCTCTGAGAGCTTTTGCGGAGTCAAACTCCAGAACATTTTCAACTAGCCGTTTATTGGAAAAGTTTGAAGGATTTCGAAAACACTCTGCCTGAAAGATATTAAGAACATATAGTTCAGTGGAAGTTGAACAATTGCATTCCTTATATAGCCCGTTCTCAACGCTTCTGATGCAACAAAATTTGTGTACATAGTATTAAACCTCATTCATGTTAGGTGTTTGGATTTTCTTGCCCATTTTATCCCCGCTTTTGACCGGACGGAATTATTTGAAATTTTCTGTCGATGAACCCGCTAAATCTTTAAGATTGATACGTTATCACTTTTTTCAAAGCAATTGTTGGGATAGTTTGTCTGGCTTATTTCTTATGTATTTTTTAAATATGTTAGTTTTCAGTAAATTCCGGTTTCAATGAATTGGTGTTGCCGACAGATGGTCAGCAATGTCTGTTCAGAATTTTTCTTTTATTTTGCGTTAATGTTGTGCTCTTTTTAATTTTATTCCCAGTATTTAATATAAAAGTTTAAACTATTTAATTTGGGCAGTTATGCCGTGCGTTGAATTTTTTTTAAAGCCTTCCTGCAAAAAATGCTTTCGTAATTTTTGCTCTAAAGTTTAATTCTTTTGTTATAGATGTACTTGTTCTGATATTGATGGGATAAAGAGTTATCCATAAACCATTATTTTTAATCCTTTATTCGCCTTTGTGCAAAAACTACCGTATAAATTGAAAACTCTGTATACTCGATGTATTATTGATTATTCTAGTTACTAATGACTTTTTAAAAACTTCATCTTTGTTTTTCTTTTTTAAATAAGATTTTTCCGACAAAAATTTGATTTCGTTAACACAGACAGCTCAAAATTGCCTGCCGAATAAAAAAACAGATAATTTAGTTTCAAAATAGCTGGCCGTAATTTTGGCACCTTTTATTTTTGTTCTGTTTATATATTATAAATATTTAAGTTGAGCTTGCTAGTTTTAAAGTTTCAAAGCTTTTTCTGGGCATTCACTTTACGATGACAACTTTGGATTGGATGGAACATTAATTTGAATGACTGCTGTTCCATAACTTTCCCGAAAAACTAAAATCAATTTTGTAATGTGGTCATTTTGTAAACATTTTCATTAGTTCTGCTCATATTACCTAGCTCTGCTTTTGTTCGAGTCAAATTCATAAAACTCAAACTTTTGATTGGAAAAGTCTTGAAACGGTATCAATCTTTCATAGTTTCAAACTATTTTTCATTCGACTTCTTTGTTCTCTGTTATTGCCAATTGACTTGGAATATTTACCGAGGAAAAAGTTCAAATTGAACAGCTTCACAACAACTGCTTAAAATTTTTGTCTACTGTGATTTTTTTCAGAAGTCTTATTTATAACTTTCTAAACTCTATACTGGAAATTAACTTGAATAAGCAAAAATTTAAAGCAAAATAGAAAATAACAAAATTTCTGAACATGTTTTGAGTTTGCCGTCTGTGAGCGATGCCAATTCATTCAAACCAAAATTTACTCGAAAGTAACGTTTTCTAAAAATACATAAAAAATGAGCCAAACACTCAAATTCCCCAAAAACCGTGCGCAAAAATAATAATCAACAGTTAGACTCGAGAAAACGAGTTTCAGGATAATTGATATCAAATACAACCTAAGCAACAAAATTTTAGAAAAGATACACTTATCAAGAATTGATAAGCATGATGAGTTTGAAAACAAGGAACACATGAAGACGAATTAAATTTTTAGAAAAAGTTTTGCAGCAGCCGCTAATTTGCAGTAATGAAATATAACAGCGCTTATTTTTTCAAAAATGCTCATGAAGTGACCGTGCATTGAAATATGATGAAATTGATCTTGATGCTGATAGTTTTTCTCTTTATTAAAGTTATACTTGATCGATACATTCTTTAATTTTCAATGCATCATCTCAAAAAGTTTTTCGGTGGATGAAATGCCTAGGTTGACATTTTTGGGTCCATATACAGCTGAGTCTCTCGCCAAAGTAAATACAAATTCTTTCTATAACCATTTCAGTCGCGGCATTTTCATGGACAATTTTGGTCAAGGACAGCATTTTCATGGTTCTAGACCTCAACTAGGGATGCAATTCTCTGTAACAAGATTAGTTCTAACATTATCTGAATTATGTACTGTTTGTTTCTCAACGATTTGAGTTTGATTTTCTCAACACTTTACAAAGAATCATTTCAGATATGGTACTGATTTCAGTGATCAAATTTTTTCTCCGTCTGCAAAATGCGTAGTGCCTGCATGCTATCATTGCTATAATTTACTGGAGGTGGCCAATGAGCTAACCAACCATTGTTGCATCAGGAAACGGTTTTTTTTAATTTCAAAGTAAATGAGCCTTGCTGTTAATTCAGGTACTTGACGCTTCAAACGCAACTGAGAACAACATCAATCTGTCACCACCGCGATTATCTTGGGAAGATCTGTATCCACTGGTTGCCACGTTGGCATTTTCCCTGGATGTGATCACACCTGCAATCTCAACACTGGGTTGCATTGGGAACACATTCACAATGATCATCATCTCTAAATGGAGCAGTCTGTCCTCTGGGGCGGCTTTTATGTTCGCCCTCGCACTCACCGATTTCATGGCTTCATTCTACGACGGAATCATTGAAGGAATTCCTCCTCTTTTCGAAATCCGCCTGGATTCCATCAATGACTTTACTTGCGCTTTTGGTGGTTTGCTTTCCCGATCTACAACCTTTGCATCTTTCTACATGACAGTTCTGTTCAGTGTGGACAAATGTCTGGCGGTCGTGTTTCCTTTTGGTTATCGCCAATATGGCAAACCAAAAGCATGCGTAATTGCCACAGTTATTCTTTACTGCTTTTCACTGTTGCAATCGTTTTCGTCATTTTTTGTGCAGCGAAAACATCCGACTCTGGACAAATGTTACGCGGCAAACTTCGACATCGTCAGTCGTGAAATAGTCGAAATGGAACCCAGAATAGCATTCTTTTCTGCGGGTTTGTTACCAATTGCAATTGTTACAGTACTTCTGGTTATAACTATTGCAAAAATACAAATCAACGCTCACAGAAGGCAAAAGTTGACAAGTGGGTCCAAAACCGAGCAAAGTCGGAACCCCGATCGCCGAGGTATGGAAATCACACGACAGATGATAGTCGTAACAACTTTATTTGACCTGCTGTTATTGTCGAGCACTCTAATATACCTCAGAAGAAACTATATGGACCTCAGAAATCTCCAAGACCAAGCATTGATGAATATCTTAAAACGAGTTGCGAAAATCAACACTGCCCTGATAAATTCGGCAAACTTCTATTTGTACATCATATTTGGGCAGAAATTCAGATCGGACTTTTTGAAGTTGTTCAGTTCGAAACAGCGCAAACGGAGTCAATATAAAAGCAGTGAAATAGCGAACAAGACATCACAGCAGAACCAGTGATTGTGAGATTGCAGCTCCGGAAAATTGGGTATTTCCAATTATAGCCCACCCCAGCTTAGTTTTAGTTGTCACGTAACCGGAAAAACCTACTCCTTCCCCGGTGAGAATCAACTTTTGCGTATTTGCACTGTGATGGTTTGTGTAGCTTTTTGGGTTCGAATTAATTATAAAAATTGCTTTGAAACTTAAATTTCAAATGATTTTATCTGATTGCAGTGAGAGGAGAAAGGACGAACTGTTCCAACTTTTATCACAAAAAATGACACATGACTTCTTAACGACTCTTGAAACTCACTTGTGTAAGTTTTAAAATGCCAGCTCTCTGCAGTGCTGGATTCTACCATATGCCAGATTTTCCTATATTCAGTGCAAGATTTCCTATATTCAGTGCAAGATTTTGTATTTCAAGCAAGGTTATGTGACTCTAGGTTATGCTAAAGCCACTTCAAAATTCTGACTTACATCTGTGAATTCGGAACGGCCAAATGGTTCCAAATTAATGTCAGATTTTCTCTGTGACTTCATCAAAGTCACATAACCTATATGCACAGCTATAAGTGACACTATCTCTACAATCTCCTCCGTGCAGCCAATTTGCCCAAGTTTTCACAATCCACGCAGTTAGTTTGATTAAATTAAACACGCCCTTAAATAATGTGATGACCCCTAAATATCTACAACTCATATCCCAATCAATTAACAATATAAAATAGCGTTGTTTTGCCTTTTATAGTTCTGTGTTGACCTGTAAAATTTCTACTATTCCTCTAAGCAAACCGAGACAGAACCTGAGCACGAACACTTATTTGTGCTATGCAGAACATCTCCATTTTATTGTTCCTCCCTTTTCGACAGAAACTGGGTTCGACTTCAAACCCCGAGATTTGTAGAAAACAATTGCATGAAACGACAGATATTTTGATGAATCGCAACACCACAAAGCTTTTTGTTTAGTTCATCTTACACACCTTTAATTGCAGGTCAAAATCGCAAACCAAACAATTCTACTGCTGCCAGTGTCGTTTTGTGACCCAAGCTGGTTCAAAAAGTTTTGGGTTTTATTTAGTAGGAATCAGTTTTCTTCTTTCTTTTTTCTGCATCTGCTTTCATCAGACCACGAAATAGTTAAACTAGAAATAGATATCCTAAATAATTAACATCCAAATTAAACCCAACTTAGCATCAAAAGGTTTACTTAATGTATTATCTAATAACATTTGGTTTATATCAACGGGCCTCCAATTTTTATCTTTAGCTCAAGAATAATCAAAGGACGTTTGAACAAAAAAGGGGGTTCTTTACAATTTTTAATTAAATCTTCAAAAGACACAAATCAATATCACAATTTTTAAACTTGACTATAATCTCAATTAATTGATAACACAAAAAAATGGCTAGAAAAAATACATGTCAAAACATGAAAGTGACATAGCTGCTACTGTAAATCGGAAAATGTGTTCATATCACAAAGCAGATTCAAAAACTTTTGATTTTTGATTTTGGTTTAACTTGGTTTTCATTTTCATCTTCACTACTTTAAATTTTTACTAAATAAAGGTAGCAGTTACAAAATTTCTGCTGTCTAATTACCAAAATCATCTTGAAAACGATTAAGCCGAAACATTTCATTAAGGTGAAGGGAAATTTTAGTACAAAGTATTCAATTTTTTTTGCAAATACTGAATTTCAATTTTTAAAAACGTCATAATTAAGAGAGGTATGGATTTTATCTTGTGGATAGTAATAAATAAAAAAATTCCATAAGTTTATGAGCAAATCGAACATCTCAATGAATGGCTTGGCTGATAACCTTATCAGAGTTTGGTTGATTCGTATTTTTTACAACCCTCATAGTGTTACATTAGGTAATATCCCTGGTCGAGACATGATGTTAGTCTTGCAAGATTTTGCAAGATTCTTATGAAAAAATTTAACTTTGCAAGATCTTGCAAGAGGATGCTATTCATTCAAGATCTCGCAAGAGGATGTTAATCTTGCAAGATCTTATGAGATTTTATCAAAATTAACATCCTCTAGCAAGATTTTTCAAGATTAACATTGAAAAATTTGCTTTCATTGAACCATTATTTGGTCCTGCCAAGACAAACGCCTTACAACAGCTACTCTCAACCTTTTCACACCCTGCGTCCAATCATAATATAGTCTAGAAAGCTAACATATAGTTAAAATTCAAAAATTGAGATTCAAATGTTTTGTTACGAACTTAGGATAGGAAATGAATTCCGCGACTTTTTTAGGGCTTTTTTATGTTTAGGGCTAGATTAAGAAGCAAAGTAATGTGGTTGTTAATCACACAAGAGGATGTTAATCTTACAATATCTTGCCAAAAATCTTGCATGAATATGTATAATTTCACAAGAATAATTTTCTGAATTTACCAGCGATCAAAGCATATCTCTAGCCGCAAAATCAATCTAATTTAGGTAAAAGTTGGAGCTCTCTACCGGTGCCTGAATTTCCAATAAATTTACTCACAATTTCTTTGATATCTTTCTCACTATAGCATTACACCACAAAAGTGAGCAAAACTATCACAAGTTGGTGGCGCTCTATAAGCAGAAATTTGTTTAACTGCTTTTCATCTTAGCTGTTGCACTCAAATTGTGACGCTTACTTTTTGCTGCAAAAATGGTGTTTTCGAAAGTCAATATTAGTCTCAACTATGTTTAACTATATTTGGACGCTCAATCCATGTTTACAAGGACTGGAGGTAATCGTGTCTCTTGAGATAACCCGAGGCGGCTTTGAAGTTTACGTGCCAAAAATTCTAATACGTTCCGTACAAGAGCGATGCTTTTCTGTAAAAGAAATTGAAGCATAACCTACAAAAGCAAAATAACAGACAGCATGGAATCGCACTCTAAAAGTTAAAAAAGAGTTTCAACGGTATATATATTGTGCGGCAAAATATTAGCGGAATAATCCCTCAATTTTTTGTTTTGTTGTTAAAAATGGTGTTTTAGTTAGTCAAAATTTCGCAAATTGGTTTCGAAACGAACTATCAAAAACGAGATAGACACAAAAGATTAAGTGCTTTACTTCAATGCAAATGAAACCACTAAAATTAACTTTTATCAACAATTTGATGACATGATGTTTGTAAATACGTTAACGTTATGTTTGTAAATAGGTGTTTCGAAAAATATTCCTACCTCTCTTGAGGGGGAGGAACTATATTTTTAACTGACTTTTGTTGTTCAGACTTTTTTGACCGATCGATATATTCATCCTAGAGAGTTGTGAGTGTATCATTAAAAAGAACTTCCAGTGTAGAATATGGAATTAAAAATACTTTTTCGAATATCGTTTTCTAGATTGAGTTATTGTGATTTAAATGTTTGTGAACATTAGACCTATTTAACTTGTTTTTATCAATACTTTCAAGACTTTTGCCCAAAAAATTCAAAATTCAACCTTTTTTGTCAAAAATTGCACAAAATAAGCTTCTTTAGTCCAGCTTGATTATTTTGACAGAAGTACACACCCATAAACAACTAATAAAATCTTTCTTAACAACAAAGAGAGCTTTTCCTACTTCCACGTCTAGTGAAATTACTCTGGGATTAAAACTTTTCCATTTTTTGTTAACTTTGTTCTATGGTTATCAAAAACGCAGCGTTTATATTTGATATTTTAACTGACAAATTATATAGATCTATAACATTCAGCACAAATAAGTGTTCTTAATGAACTAACAGCAATAGCATGGCTGACCTTGAAGAATAATTCGGATTTTGTTTCCTTCCGTCTTTTTTTTTAAAAATTCAAACTTCTTTTGTCAAATAAAGAAAGAACAGTTCAAATCAAAACTCACTGTTGATAGGTCCAATTGGCATCATAAGCAATTCCAAATTAATATCTAGTTTTTTTACTCGAACGATTATGGTCGTTTCGACTTAAAAATTTCTTTTTTAAAATAAACAATGGCTTTTTGAATTTTGCCAATAATTTTTAATAATTTTCTCTTAATTTGGTCAATTTGTAGCTTATTGTCAGCAAAAAAATGCTTCATCTTCCTCCTCCTTACTCTGAATTAAAATATTATTTTTTTTGCGGTTTTACGCCTTAAGTTGTGGTTTTCTGGCTTTGATGCTGCTAGATTTCACACTTTTATTATATTTAGGCGGCGACCCATTTTTCAAGTTT
>NW_027452028.1:5000-22798 GCF_964194025.1 Convolutriloba macropyga
GCTTGAGCTAGCTTGAGTTAGCTTGAGTTAGCTTGAGTTAGCTTTAGCTAGCTTGAGTTAGCTTGAACTAGCTTTAGTTAGCTTGAGTTAGCTTGAGTTAGCTTGAGTTAGCTTGAGTTAGCTTGTCTTAGCTTTAGCTAGCTTGAGTTAGCTTGAACTAGCTTTAGCTACCTTGAGTTAGCTTGAGTTAGCTCGGGTTAGCTTGAGTTAGCTTGAGTTAGCTTGAGTTAGCTTTAGCTAGCTTGAGTTAGCTTGAGTTAGCTTGAGTTAGCTTGAACTAGCTTGAGTTAGCTTGAGTTAGCTTGAGTTAGCTTGAGTTAGCTTGAGTTAGCTTGAGTTAGCTTGTCTTAGCTTTAGCTAGCTTGAGTTAGCTTGAACTAGCTTTAGCTACCTTGAGTTAGCTTGAGTTAGCTCGGGTTAGCTTGAGTTAGCTTGAGTTAGCTTGAGTTAGCTTTAGCTAGCTTGAGTTAGCTTGAGTTAGCTTGAGTTAGCTTGAGTTAGCTTGAATTAGCTTGAGTTAGCTTGAGTTAGCTTTAGCTAGCTTGGGTTAGCTTGAGCTAGCTTGAGTTAGCTCGGGTTAGCTTGAGTTAGCTTGAGTTAGCTTTAGCTAGCTTGAGTTAGCTTGAGTTAGCTTGAGTTAGCTTGAGTTAGCTTTAGCTAGCTTGAGTTAGCTTGAACTAGCTTGAGTTAGCTTGAGCTAGCTTGAGTTAGCTTGAGTTAGCTTGAGTTAGCTTTAGCTAGCTTGAGTTAGCTTGAACTAGCTTGAGTTAGCTTGAGTTAGCTTGAGTTAGCTTGTCTTAGCTTTAGCTAGCTTGAGCTAGCTTGAACTAGCTTTAGCTACCTTGAGTTAGCTTGAGTTAGCTCGGGTTAGCTTGAGTTAGCTTGAGTTAGCTTGAGTTAGCTTTAGCTAGCTTGAGTTAGCTTGAGTTAGCTTGAGTTAGCTTGAACTAGCTTGAGTTAGCTTGAGTTAGCTTGAGTTAGCTTGAGTTAGCTTGAGTTAGCTTGTCTTAGCTTTAGCTAGCTTGAGTTAGCTTGAACTAGCTTTAGCTACCTTGAGTTAGCTTGAGTTAGCTCGGGTTAGCTTGAGTTAGCTTGAGTTAGCTTGAGTTAGCTTTAGCTAGCTTGAGTTAGCTTGAGTTAGCTTGAGTTAGCTTGAGTTAGCTTGAATTAGCTTGAGTTAGCTTGAGTTAGCTTTAGCTAGCTTGGGTTAGCTTGAGCTAGCTTGAGTTAGCTCGGGTTAGCTTGAGTTAGCTTGAGTTAGCTTTAGCTAGCTTGAGTTAGCTTGAGTTAGCTTGAGTTAGCTTGAGTTAGCTTTAGCTAGCTTGAGTTAGCTTGAACTAGCTTGAGTTAGCTTGAGCTAGCTTGAGTTAGCTTGAGTTAGCTTGAGTTAGCTTTAGCTAGCTTGAGTTAGCTTGAACTAGCTTGAGTTAGCTTGAGCTAGCTTGAGTTAGCTTGAGTTAGCTTGAGTTAGCTTTAGCTAGCTTGAGTTAGCTTGAACTAGCTTGAGTTAGCTTGAGTTAGCTTGAGTTAGCTTGAGTTAGCTTGTCTTAGCTTTAGCTAGCTTGAGCTAGCTTGAACTAGCTTTAGCTACCTTGAGTTAGCTTGAGTTAGCTCGGGTTAGCTTGAGTTAGCTTGAGTTAGCTTGAGTTAGCTTGAGCTAGCTTGAGTTAGCTTGAGTTAGCTTGAGTTAGCTTTAGCTAGCTTGAGTTAGCTTGAACTAGCTTGAGTTAGCTTGAGCTAGCTTGAGTTAGCTTGAGTTAGCTTGAGTTAGCTTTAGCTAGCTTGAGTTAGCTTGAACTAGCTTGAGTTAGCTTGAGTTAGCTTGAGTTAGCTTGAGTTAGCTTGTCTTAGCTTTAGCTAGCTTGAGCTAGCTTGAACTAGCTTTAGCTACCTTGAGTTAGCTTGAGTTAGCTCGGGTTAGCTTGAGTTAGCTTGAGTTAGCTTGAGTTAGCTTTAGCTAGCTTGAGTTAGCTTGAGTTAGCTTGAGTTAGCTTGAACTAGCTTGAGTTAGCTTGAGTTAGCTTGAGTTAGCTTGAGTTAGCTTGAGTTAGCTTGAGTTAGCTTGTCTTAGCTTTAGCTAGCTTGAGTTAGCTTGAACTAGCTTTAGCTACCTTGAGTTAGCTTGAGTTAGCTCGGGTTAGCTTGAGTTAGCTTGAGTTAGCTTGAGTTAGCTTTAGCTAGCTTGAGTTAGCTTGAGTTAGCTTGAGTTAGCTTGAGTTAGCTTGAATTAGCTTGAGTTAGCTTGAGTTAGCTTTAGCTAGCTTGGGTTAGCTTGAGCTAGCTTGAGTTAGCTCGGGTTAGCTTGAGTTAGCTTGAGTTAGCTTTAGCTAGCTTGAGTTAGCTTGAGTTAGCTTGAGTTAGCTTGAGTTAGCTTTAGCTAGCTTGAGTTAGCTTGAACTAGCTTGAGTTAGCTTGAGCTAGCTTGAGTTAGCTTGAGTTAGCTTGAGTTAGCTTTAGCTAGCTTGAGTTAGCTTGAACTAGCTTTAGTTAGCTTGAGTTAGCTTGAGTTAGCTTGAGTTAGCTTGAGTTAGCTTGTCTTAGCTTTAGCTAGCTTGAGTTAGCTTGAACTAGCTTTAGCTACCTTGAGTTAGCTTGAGTTAGCTCGGGTTAGCTTGAGTTAGCTTGAGTTAGCTTGAGTTAGCTTTAGCTAGCTTGAGTTAGCTTGAGTTAGCTTGAGTTAGCTTGAGTTAGCTTGAGTTAGCTTGAGTTAGCTTGTCTTAGCTTTAGCTAGCTTGAGTTAGCTTGAACTAGCTTTAGCTACCTTGAGTTAGCTTGAGTTAGCTCGGGTTAGCTTGAGTTAGCTTGAGTTAGCTTGAGTTAGCTTTAGCTAGCTTGAGTTAGCTTGAGTTAGCTTGAGTTAGCTTGAGTTAGCTTGAATTAGCTTGAGTTAGCTTGAGTTAGCTTTAGCTAGCTTGGGTTAGCTTGAGCTAGCTTGAGTTAGCTCGGGTTAGCTTGAGTTAGCTTGAGTTAGCTTTAGCTAGCTTGAGTTAGCTTGAGTTAGCTTGAGTTAGCTTGAGTTAGCTTTAGCTAGCTTGAGTTAGCTTGAACTAGCTTGAGTTAGCTTGAGCTAGCTTGAGTTAGCTTGAGTTAGCTTGAGTTAGCTTTAGCTAGCTTGAGTTAGCTTGAACTAGCTTTAGTTAGCTTGAGTTAGCTTGAGTTAGCTTTAGCTAGCTTGGGTTAGCTTGAGCTAGCTTGAGTTAGCTCGGGTTAGCTTGAGTTAGCTTGAGTTAGCTTTAGCTAGCTTGAGTTAGCTTGAGTTAGCTTGAGTTAGCTTGAGTTAGCTTTAGCTAGCTTGAGTTAGCTTGAACTAGCTTGAGTTAGCTTGAGCTAGCTTGAGTTAGCTTGAGTTAGCTTGAGTTAGCTTTAGCTAGCTTGAGTTAGCTTGAACTAGCTTTAGTTAGCTTGAGTTAGCTTGAGTTAGCTTGAGTTAGCTTGAGTTAGCTTGTCTTAGCTTTAGCTAGCTTGAGTTAGCTTGAACTAGCTTTAGCTACCTTGAGTTAGCTTGAGTTAGCTCGGGTTAGCTTGAGTTAGCTTGAGTTAGCTTGAGTTAGCTTTAGCTAGCTTGAGTTAGCTTGAGTTAGCTTGAGTTAGCTTGAGTTAGCTTGAGTTAGCTTGAGTTAGCTTGTCTTAGCTTTAGCTAGCTTGAGTTAGCTTGAACTAGCTTTAGCTACCTTGAGTTAGCTTGAGTTAGCTCGGGTTAGCTTGAGTTAGCTTGAGTTAGCTTGAGTTAGCTTTAGCTAGCTTGAGTTAGCTTGAGTTAGCTTGAGTTAGCTTGAGTTAGCTTGAATTAGCTTGAGTTAGCTTGAGTTAGCTTTAGCTAGCTTGGGTTAGCTTGAGCTAGCTTGAGTTAGCTCGGGTTAGCTTGAGTTAGCTTGAGTTAGCTTTAGCTAGCTTGAGTTAGCTTGAGTTAGCTTGAGTTAGCTTGAGTTAGCTTTAGCTAGCTTGAGTTAGCTTGAACTAGCTTGAGTTAGCTTGAGCTAGCTTGAGTTAGCTTGAGTTAGCTTGAGTTAGCTTTAGCTAGCTTGAGTTAGCTTGAACTAGCTTGAGTTAGCTTGAGTTAGCTTGAGTTAGCTTGTCTTAGCTTTAGCTAGCTTGAGCTAGCTTGAACTAGCTTTAGCTACCTTGAGTTAGCTTGAGTTAGCTCGGGTTAGCTTGAGTTAGCTTGAGTTAGCTTGAGTTAGCTTTAGCTAGCTTGAGTTAGCTTGAGTTAGCTTGAGTTAGCTTGAACTAGCTTGAGTTAGCTTGAGTTAGCTTGAGTTAGCTTGAGTTAGCTTGAGTTAGCTTGTCTTAGCTTTAGCTAGCTTGAGTTAGCTTGAACTAGCTTTAGCTACCTTGAGTTAGCTTGAGTTAGCTCGGGTTAGCTTGAGTTAGCTTGAGTTAGCTTGAGTTAGCTTTAGCTAGCTTGAGTTAGCTTGAGTTAGCTTGAGTTAGCTTGAGTTAGCTTGAATTAGCTTGAGTTAGCTTGAGTTAGCTTTAGCTAGCTTGGGTTAGCTTGAGCTAGCTTGAGTTAGCTCGGGTTAGCTTGAGTTAGCTTGAGTTAGCTTTAGCTAGCTTGAGTTAGCTTGAGTTAGCTTGAGTTAGCTTGAGTTAGCTTTAGCTAGCTTGAGTTAGCTTGAACTAGCTTGAGTTAGCTTGAGCTAGCTTGAGTTAGCTTGAGTTAGCTTGAGTTAGCTTTAGCTAGCTTGAGTTAGCTTGAACTAGCTTGAGTTAGCTTGAGCTAGCTTGAGTTAGCTTGAGTTAGCTTGAGTTAGCTTTAGCTAGCTTGAGTTAGCTTGAACTAGCTTGAGTTAGCTTGAGTTAGCTTGAGTTAGCTTGAGTTAGCTTGTCTTAGCTTTAGCTAGCTTGAGCTAGCTTGAACTAGCTTTAGCTACCTTGAGTTAGCTTGAGTTAGCTCGGGTTAGCTTGAGTTAGCTTGAGTTAGCTTGAGTTAGCTTGAGCTAGCTTGAGTTAGCTTGAGTTAGCTTGAGTTAGCTTTAGCTAGCTTGAGTTAGCTTGAACTAGCTTGAGTTAGCTTGAGCTAGCTTGAGTTAGCTTGAGTTAGCTTGAGTTAGCTTTAGCTAGCTTGAGTTAGCTTGAACTAGCTTGAGTTAGCTTGAGTTAGCTTGAGTTAGCTTGAGTTAGCTTGTCTTAGCTTTAGCTAGCTTGAGCTAGCTTGAACTAGCTTTAGCTACCTTGAGTTAGCTTGAGTTAGCTCGGGTTAGCTTGAGTTAGCTTGAGTTAGCTTGAGTTAGCTTTAGCTAGCTTGAGTTAGCTTGAGTTAGCTTGAGTTAGCTTGAACTAGCTTGAGTTAGCTTGAGTTAGCTTGAGTTAGCTTGAGTTAGCTTGAGTTAGCTTGAGTTAGCTTGTCTTAGCTTTAGCTAGCTTGAGTTAGCTTGAACTAGCTTTAGCTACCTTGAGTTAGCTTGAGTTAGCTCGGGTTAGCTTGAGTTAGCTTGAGTTAGCTTGAGTTAGCTTTAGCTAGCTTGAGTTAGCTTGAGTTAGCTTGAGTTAGCTTGAGTTAGCTTGAATTAGCTTGAGTTAGCTTGAGTTAGCTTTAGCTAGCTTGGGTTAGCTTGAGCTAGCTTGAGTTAGCTCGGGTTAGCTTGAGTTAGCTTGAGTTAGCTTTAGCTAGCTTGAGTTAGCTTGAGTTAGCTTGAGTTAGCTTGAGTTAGCTTTAGCTAGCTTGAGTTAGCTTGAACTAGCTTGAGTTAGCTTGAGCTAGCTTGAGTTAGCTTGAGTTAGCTTGAGTTAGCTTTAGCTAGCTTGAGTTAGCTTGAACTAGCTTTAGTTAGCTTGAGTTAGCTTGAGTTAGCTTGAGTTAGCTTGAGTTAGCTTGTCTTAGCTTTAGCTAGCTTGAGTTAGCTTGAACTAGCTTTAGCTACCTTGAGTTAGCTTGAGTTAGCTCGGGTTAGCTTGAGTTAGCTTGAGTTAGCTTGAGTTAGCTTTAGCTAGCTTGAGTTAGCTTGAGTTAGCTTGAGTTAGCTTGAGTTAGCTTGAGTTAGCTTGAGTTAGCTTGTCTTAGCTTTAGCTAGCTTGAGTTAGCTTGAACTAGCTTTAGCTACCTTGAGTTAGCTTGAGTTAGCTCGGGTTAGCTTGAGTTAGCTTGAGTTAGCTTGAGTTAGCTTTAGCTAGCTTGAGTTAGCTTGAGTTAGCTTGAGTTAGCTTGAGTTAGCTTGAATTAGCTTGAGTTAGCTTGAGTTAGCTTTAGCTAGCTTGGGTTAGCTTGAGCTAGCTTGAGTTAGCTCGGGTTAGCTTGAGTTAGCTTGAGTTAGCTTTAGCTAGCTTGAGTTAGCTTGAGTTAGCTTGAGTTAGCTTGAGTTAGCTTTAGCTAGCTTGAGTTAGCTTGAACTAGCTTGAGTTAGCTTGAGCTAGCTTGAGTTAGCTTGAGTTAGCTTGAGTTAGCTTTAGCTAGCTTGAGTTAGCTTGAACTAGCTTGAGTTAGCTTGAGTTAGCTTGAGTTAGCTTGAGTTAGCTTGAGTTAGCTTGTCTTAGCTTTAGCTAGCTTGAGTTAGCTTGAACTAGCTTTAGCTACCTTGAGTTAGCTTGAGTTAGCTCGGGTTAGCTTGAGTTAGCTTGAGTTAGCTTGAGTTAGCTTTAGCTAGCTTGAGTTAGCTTGAGTTAGCTTGAGTTAGCTTGAACTAGCTTGAGTTAGCTTGAGTTAGCTTGAGTTAGCTTGAGTTAGCTTGAGTTAGCTTGAGTTAGCTTGTCTTAGCTTTAGCTAGCTTGAGTTAGCTTGAACTAGCTTTAGCTACCTTGAGTTAGCTTGAGTTAGCTCGGGTTAGCTTGAGTTAGCTTGAGTTAGCTTGAGTTAGCTTTAGCTAGCTTGAGTTAGCTTGAGTTAGCTTGAGTTAGCTTGAGTTAGCTTGAATTAGCTTGAGTTAGCTTGAGTTAGCTTTAGCTAGCTTGGGTTAGCTTGAGCTAGCTTGAGTTAGCTCGGGTTAGCTTTAGCTAGCTTGAGTTAGCTTGAGTTAGCTTGAGTTAGCTTGAGTTAGCTTTAGCTAGCTTGAGTTAGCTTGAACTAGCTTGAGTTAGCTTGAGCTAGCTTGAGTTAGCTTGAGTTAGCTTGAGTTAGCTTTAGCTAGCTTGAGTTAGCTTGAACTAGCTTTAGTTAGCTTGAGTTAGCTTGAGTTAGCTTGAGTTAGCTTGAGTTAGCTTGTCTTAGCTTTAGCTAGCTTGAGTTAGCTTGAACTAGCTTTAGCTACCTTGAGTTAGCTTGAGTTAGCTCGGGTTAGCTTGAGTTAGCTTGAGTTAGCTTGAGTTAGCTTTAGCTAGCTTGAGTTAGCTTGAGTTAGCTTGAGTTAGCTTGAACTAGCTTGAGTTAGCTTGAGTTAGCTTGAGTTAGCTTGAGTTAGCTTGAGTTAGCTTGAGTTAGCTTGTCTTAGCTTTAGCTAGCTTGAGTTAGCTTGAACTAGCTTTAGCTACCTTGAGTTAGCTTGAGTTAGCTCGGGTTAGCTTGAGTTAGCTTGAGTTAGCTTGAGTTAGCTTTAGCTAGCTTGAGTTAGCTTGAGTTAGCTTGAGTTAGCTCGGGTTAGCTTGAGTTAGCTTGAGTTAGCTTGAGTTAGCTTTAGCTAGCTTGAGTTAGCTTGAGTTAGCTTGAGTTAGCTTGAGTTAGCTTGAATTAGCTTGAGTTAGCTTGAGTTAGCTTTAGCTAGCTTGGGTTAGCTTGAGCTAGCTTGAGTTAGCTCGGGTTAGCTTTAGCTAGCTTGAGTTAGCTTGAGTTAGCTTGAGTTAGCTTGAGTTAGCTTTAGCTAGCTTGAGTTAGCTTGAACTAGCTTGAGTTAGCTTGAGCTAGCTTGAGTTAGCTTGAGTTAGCTTGAGTTAGCTTTAGCTAGCTTGAGTTAGCTTGAACTAGCTTTAGTTAGCTTGAGTTAGCTTGAGTTAGCTTGAGTTAGCTTGAGTTAGCTTGTCTTAGCTTTAGCTAGCTTGAGTTAGCTTGAACTAGCTTTAGCTACCTTGAGTTAGCTTGAGTTAGCTCGGGTTAGCTTGAGTTAGCTTGAGTTAGCTTGAGTTAGCTTTAGCTAGCTTGAGTTAGCTTGAGTTAGCTTGAGTTAGCTTGAACTAGCTTGAGTTAGCTTGAGTTAGCTTGAGTTAGCTTGAGTTAGCTTGAGTTAGCTTGAGTTAGCTTGTCTTAGCTTTAGCTAGCTTGAGTTAGCTTGAACTAGCTTTAGCTACCTTGAGTTAGCTTGAGTTAGCTCGGGTTAGCTTGAGTTAGCTTGAGTTAGCTTGAGTTAGCTTTAGCTAGCTTGAGTTAGCTTGAGTTAGCTTGAGTTAGCTTGAGTTAGCTTGAATTAGCTTGAGTTAGCTTGAGTTAGCTTTAGCTAGCTTGGGTTAGCTTGAGCTAGCTTGAGTTAGCTCGGGTTAGCTTGAGTTAGCTTGAGTTAGCTTTAGCTAGCTTGAGTTAGCTTGAGTTAGCTTGAGTTAGCTTGAGTTAGCTTTAGCTAGCTTGAGTTAGCTTGAACTAGCTTGAGTTAGCTTGAGCTAGCTTGAGTTAGCTTGAGTTAGCTTGAGTTAGCTTTAGCTAGCTTGAGTTAGCTTGAACTAGCTTGAGTTAGCTTGAGTTAGCTTGAGTTAGCTTGTCTTAGCTTTAGCTAGCTTGAGCTAGCTTGAACTAGCTTTAGCTACCTTGAGTTAGCTTGAGTTAGCTCGGGTTAGCTTGAGTTAGCTTGAGTTAGCTTGAGTTAGCTTTAGCTAGCTTGAGTTAGCTTGAGTTAGCTTGAGTTAGCTTGAACTAGCTTGAGTTAGCTTGAGTTAGCTTGAGTTAGCTTGAGTTAGCTTGAGTTAGCTTGTCTTAGCTTTAGCTAGCTTGAGTTAGCTTGAACTAGCTTTAGCTACCTTGAGTTAGCTTGAGTTAGCTCGGGTTAGCTTGAGTTAGCTTGAGTTAGCTTGAGTTAGCTTTAGCTAGCTTGAGTTAGCTTGAGTTAGCTTGAGTTAGCTTGAGTTAGCTTGAATTAGCTTGAGTTAGCTTGAGTTAGCTTTAGCTAGCTTGGGTTAGCTTGAGCTAGCTTGAGTTAGCTCGGGTTAGCTTGAGTTAGCTTGAGTTAGCTTTAGCTAGCTTGAGTTAGCTTGAGTTAGCTTGAGTTAGCTTGAGTTAGCTTTAGCTAGCTTGAGTTAGCTTGAACTAGCTTGAGTTAGCTTGAGCTAGCTTGAGTTAGCTTGAGTTAGCTTGAGTTAGCTTTAGCTAGCTTGAGTTAGCTTGAACTAGCTTGAGTTAGCTTGAGCTAGCTTGAGTTAGCTTGAGTTAGCTTGAGTTAGCTTTAGCTAGCTTGAGTTAGCTTGAACTAGCTTGAGTTAGCTTGAGTTAGCTTGAGTTAGCTTGTCTTAGCTTTAGCTAGCTTGAGCTAGCTTGAACTAGCTTTAGCTACCTTGAGTTAGCTTGAGTTAGCTCGGGTTAGCTTGAGTTAGCTTGAGTTAGCTTGAGTTAGCTTGAGCTAGCTTGAGTTAGCTTGAGTTAGCTTGAGTTAGCTTTAGCTAGCTTGAGTTAGCTTGAATTAGCTTGAGTTAGCTTGAATTAGCTTGAGTTAGCTTGAGTTAGCTTGAATTAGCTTGAGTTAGCTTGAGTTAGCTCGGGTTAGCTTGAGTTTGACTTCATTAACCCAAGTTAGCTTGGGTTAACTTCATTAAGTTAGCTTGAACTAGCTTGAGTTAGCTTGAGTTAGCTTGAGTTAGCTTGAGTTAGCTTGAGTTAGCTTGTCTTAGCTTTAGCTAGCTTGAGTTAGCTTGAACTAGCTTTAGCTACCTTGAGTTAGCTTGAGTTAGCTCGGGTTAGCTTGAGTTAGCTTGAGTTAGCTTGAGTTAGCTTTAGCTAGCTTGAGTTAGCTTGAGTTAGCTTGAGTTAGCTTGAGTTAGCTTGAATTAGCTTGAGTTAGCTTGAGTTAGCTTTAGCTAGCTTGGGTTAGCTTGAGCTAGCTTGAGTTAGCTCGGGTTAGCTTGAGTTAGCTTGAGTTAGCTTTAGCTAGCTTGAGTTAGCTTGAGTTAGCTTGAGTTAGCTTGAGTTAGCTTTAGCTAGCTTGAGTTAGCTTGAACTAGCTTGAGTTAGCTTGAGCTAGCTTGAGTTAGCTTGAGTTAGCTTGAGTTAGCTTTAGCTAGCTTGAGTTAGCTTGAACTAGCTTTAGTTAGCTTGAGTTAGCTTGAGTTAGCTTGAGTTAGCTTGAGTTAGCTTGTCTTAGCTTTAGCTAGCTTGAGTTAGCTTGAACTAGCTTTAGCTACCTTGAGTTAGCTTGAGTTAGCTCGGGTTAGCTTGAGTTAGCTTGAGTTAGCTTGAGTTAGCTTTAGCTAGCTTGAGTTAGCTTGAGTTAGCTTGAGTTAGCTTGAACTAGCTTGAGTTAGCTTGAGTTAGCTTGAGTTAGCTTGAGTTAGCTTGAGTTAGCTTGAGTTAGCTTGTCTTAGCTTTAGCTAGCTTGAGTTAGCTTGAACTAGCTTTAGCTACCTTGAGTTAGCTTGAGTTAGCTCGGGTTAGCTTGAGTTAGCTTGAGTTAGCTTGAGTTAGCTTTAGCTAGCTTGAGTTAGCTTGAGTTAGCTTGAGTTAGCTTGAGTTAGCTTGAATTAGCTTGAGTTAGCTTGAGTTAGCTTTAGCTAGCTTGGGTTAGCTTGAGCTAGCTTGAGTTAGCTCGGGTTAGCTTTAGCTAGCTTGAGTTAGCTTGAGTTAGCTTGAGTTAGCTTGAGTTAGCTTTAGCTAGCTTGAGTTAGCTTGAACTAGCTTGAGTTAGCTTGAGCTAGCTTGAGTTAGCTTGAGTTAGCTTGAGTTAGCTTTAGCTAGCTTGAGTTAGCTTGAACTAGCTTTAGTTAGCTTGAGTTAGCTTGAGTTAGCTTGAGTTAGCTTGAGTTAGCTTGTCTTAGCTTTAGCTAGCTTGAGTTAGCTTGAACTAGCTTTAGCTACCTTGAGTTAGCTTGAGTTAGCTCGGGTTAGCTTGAGTTAGCTTGAGTTAGCTTGAGTTAGCTTTAGCTAGCTTGAGTTAGCTTGAGTTAGCTTGAGTTAGCTTGAACTAGCTTGAGTTAGCTTGAGTTAGCTTGAGTTAGCTTGAGTTAGCTTGAGTTAGCTTGAGTTAGCTTGTCTTAGCTTTAGCTAGCTTGAGTTAGCTTGAACTAGCTTTAGCTACCTTGAGTTAGCTTGAGTTAGCTCGGGTTAGCTTGAGTTAGCTTGAGTTAGCTTGAGTTAGCTTTAGCTAGCTTGAGTTAGCTTGAGTTAGCTTGAGTTAGCTTGAGTTAGCTTGAATTAGCTTGAGTTAGCTTGAGTTAGCTTTAGCTAGCTTGGGTTAGCTTGAGCTAGCTTGAGTTAGCTCGGGTTAGCTTGAGTTAGCTTGAGTTAGCTTTAGCTAGCTTGAGTTAGCTTGAGTTAGCTTGAGTTAGCTTGAGTTAGCTTTAGCTAGCTTGAGTTAGCTTGAACTAGCTTGAGTTAGCTTGAGCTAGCTTGAGTTAGCTTGAGTTAGCTTGAGTTAGCTTTAGCTAGCTTGAGTTAGCTTGAACTAGCTTGAGTTAGCTTGAGTTAGCTTGAGTTAGCTTGTCTTAGCTTTAGCTAGCTTGAGCTAGCTTGAACTAGCTTTAGCTACCTTGAGTTAGCTTGAGTTAGCTCGGGTTAGCTTGAGTTAGCTTGAGTTAGCTTGAGTTAGCTTTAGCTAGCTTGAGTTAGCTTGAGTTAGCTTGAGTTAGCTTGAACTAGCTTGAGTTAGCTTGAGTTAGCTTGAGTTAGCTTGAGTTAGCTTGAGTTAGCTTGTCTTAGCTTTAGCTAGCTTGAGTTAGCTTGAACTAGCTTTAGCTACCTTGAGTTAGCTTGAGTTAGCTCGGGTTAGCTTGAGTTAGCTTGAGTTAGCTTGAGTTAGCTTTAGCTAGCTTGAGTTAGCTTGAGTTAGCTTGAGTTAGCTTGAGTTAGCTTGAATTAGCTTGAGTTAGCTTGAGTTAGCTTTAGCTAGCTTGGGTTAGCTTGAGCTAGCTTGAGTTAGCTCGGGTTAGCTTGAGTTAGCTTGAGTTAGCTTTAGCTAGCTTGAGTTAGCTTGAGTTAGCTTGAGTTAGCTTGAGTTAGCTTTAGCTAGCTTGAGTTAGCTTGAACTAGCTTGAGTTAGCTTGAGCTAGCTTGAGTTAGCTTGAGTTAGCTTGAGTTAGCTTTAGCTAGCTTGAGTTAGCTTGAACTAGCTTGAGTTAGCTTGAGCTAGCTTGAGTTAGCTTGAGTTAGCTTGAGTTAGCTTTAGCTAGCTTGAGTTAGCTTGAACTAGCTTGAGTTAGCTTGAGTTAGCTTGAGTTAGCTTGAGTTAGCTTGTCTTAGCTTTAGCTAGCTTGAGCTAGCTTGAACTAGCTTTAGCTACCTTGAGTTAGCTTGAGTTAGCTCGGGTTAGCTTGAGTTAGCTTGAGTTAGCTTGAGTTAGCTTGAGCTAGCTTGAGTTAGCTTGAGTTAGCTTGAGTTAGCTTTAGCTAGCTTGAGTTAGCTTGAACTAGCTTGAGTTAGCTTGAGCTAGCTTGAGTTAGCTTGAGTTAGCTTGAGTTAGCTTTAGCTAGCTTGAGTTAGCTTGAACTAGCTTGAGTTAGCTTGAGTTAGCTTGAGTTAGCTTGAGTTAGCTTGTCTTAGCTTTAGCTAGCTTGAGCTAGCTTGAACTAGCTTTAGCTACCTTGAGTTAGCTTGAGTTAGCTCGGGTTAGCTTGAGTTAGCTTGAGTTAGCTTGAGTTAGCTTTAGCTAGCTTGAGTTAGCTTGAGTTAGCTTGAGTTAGCTTGAACTAGCTTGAGTTAGCTTGAGTTAGCTTGAGTTAGCTTGAGTTAGCTTGAGTTAGCTTGAGTTAGCTTGTCTTAGCTTTAGCTAGCTTGAGTTAGCTTGAACTAGCTTTAGCTACCTTGAGTTAGCTTGAGTTAGCTCGGGTTAGCTTGAGTTAGCTTGAGTTAGCTTGAGTTAGCTTTAGCTAGCTTGAGTTAGCTTGAGTTAGCTTGAGTTAGCTTGAGTTAGCTTGAATTAGCTTGAGTTAGCTTGAGTTAGCTTTAGCTAGCTTGGGTTAGCTTGAGCTAGCTTGAGTTAGCTCGGGTTAGCTTGAGTTAGCTTGAGTTAGCTTTAGCTAGCTTGAGTTAGCTTGAGTTAGCTTGAGTTAGCTTGAGTTAGCTTTAGCTAGCTTGAGTTAGCTTGAACTAGCTTGAGTTAGCTTGAGCTAGCTTGAGTTAGCTTGAGTTAGCTTGAGTTAGCTTTAGCTAGCTTGAGTTAGCTTGAACTAGCTTTAGTTAGCTTGAGTTAGCTTGAGTTAGCTTGAGTTAGCTTGAGTTAGCTTGTCTTAGCTTTAGCTAGCTTGAGTTAGCTTGAACTAGCTTTAGCTACCTTGAGTTAGCTTGAGTTAGCTCGGGTTAGCTTGAGTTAGCTTGAGTTAGCTTGAGTTAGCTTTAGCTAGCTTGAGTTAGCTTGAGTTAGCTTGAGTTAGCTTGAGTTAGCTTGAGTTAGCTTGAGTTAGCTTGTCTTAGCTTTAGCTAGCTTGAGTTAGCTTGAACTAGCTTTAGCTACCTTGAGTTAGCTTGAGTTAGCTCGGGTTAGCTTGAGTTAGCTTGAGTTAGCTTGAGTTAGCTTTAGCTAGCTTGAGTTAGCTTGAGTTAGCTTGAGTTAGCTTGAGTTAGCTTGAATTAGCTTGAGTTAGCTTGAGTTAGCTTTAGCTAGCTTGGGTTAGCTTGAGCTAGCTTGAGTTAGCTCGGGTTAGCTTGAGTTAGCTTGAGTTAGCTTTAGCTAGCTTGAGTTAGCTTGAGTTAGCTTGAGTTAGCTTGAGTTAGCTTTAGCTAGCTTGAGTTAGCTTGAACTAGCTTGAGTTAGCTTGAGCTAGCTTGAGTTAGCTTGAGTTAGCTTGAGTTAGCTTTAGCTAGCTTGAGTTAGCTTGAACTAGCTTGAGTTAGCTTGAGTTAGCTTGAGTTAGCTTGAGTTAGCTTGAGTTAGCTTGTCTTAGCTTTAGCTAGCTTGAGTTAGCTTGAACTAGCTTTAGCTACCTTGAGTTAGCTTGAGTTAGCTCGGGTTAGCTTGAGTTAGCTTGAGTTAGCTTGAGTTAGCTTTAGCTAGCTTGAGTTAGCTTGAGTTAGCTTGAGTTAGCTTGAACTAGCTTGAGTTAGCTTGAGTTAGCTTGAGTTAGCTTGAGTTAGCTTGAGTTAGCTTGTCTTAGCTTTAGCTAGCTTGAGTTAGCTTGAACTAGCTTTAGCTACCTTCAGTTAGCTTGAGTTAGCTCGGGTTAGCTTGAGTTAGCTTGAGTTAGCTTGAGTTAGCTTTAGCTAGCTTGAGTTAGCTTGAGTTAGCTTGAGTTAGCTTGAGTTAGCTTGAATTAGCTTGAGTTAGCTTGAGTTAGCTTTAGCTAGCTTGGGTTAGCTTGAGCTAGCTTGAGTTAGCTCGGGTTTAGCTTGAGTTAGCTTGAGTTAGCTTTAGCTAGCTTGAGTTAGCTTGAGTTAGCTTGAGTTAGCTTGAGTTAGCTTTAGCTAGCTTGAGTTAGCTTGAGCTAGCTGAGTTAGCTTGAGTTAGCTAGCTTGAGCTTGAGCTAGCTAGCTAGCTTGAGCTTGAGCTAGCTAGCTCGCTTGAGCTTGAGCTTGAGCTAGCTAGCTTGAGCTTGAGCTAGCTAGCTAGCTTGAGCTTGAGCTTGAGCTAGCTGGCTTGAGCTTGAGCTAGCTAGCTTGAGCTTGAGCTAGCTAGCTAGCTAGCTTGAGCTTGAGCTTGAGCTAGCTAGCTAGCTTGAGCTAGCTATCTAGCTTGAGCTTGAGCTAGCTAGCTAGCTTGAGCTTGAGCTTGAGCTTGAGCTAGCTGGCTTGAGCTTGAGCTAGCTAGCTTGAGCTTGAGCTAGCTAGCTAGCTTGAGCTTGAGCTTGAGCTAGCTGGCTTGAGCTTGAGCTAGCTAGCTTGAGCTTGAGCTAGCTAGCTAGCTTGAGCTTGAGCTTGAGCTAGCTAGCTAGCTAGCTTGAGCTTGAGCTTGAGCTTGAGCTAGCTAGCTTGAGCTTGAGCTAGCTAGCTAGCTTGAGCTTGAGCTTGAGCTAGCTAGCTTGAGCTTGAGCTTGAGCTAGCTAGCTTGAGCTTGAGCTTGAGCTAGCTAGCTTGAGCTTGAGCTTGAGCTAGCTAGCTTGAGCTTGAGCTTGAGCTAGCTAGCTAGCTAGCTTGAGCTTGAGCTAGCTAGCTTGAGCTTGAGCTAGCTAGCTAGCTTGAGATTGAGCTTGAGCTAGCTGGCTTGAGCTTGAGCTAGCTAGCTTGAGCTTGAGCTAGCTAGCTTGAGCTTGAGCTAGCTAGCTAGCTTGAACTTGAGCTAGCTAGCTAGCTTGAGCTTGAGCTTGAGCTAGCTAGCTAGCTTGAGCTTGAGCTTGAGCTAGCTGGCTTGAGCTTGAGCTAGCTAGCTTGAGCTTGAGCTAGCTAGCTTGAGCTTGAGCTAGCTAGCTAGCTTGAACTTGAGCTAGCTAGCTAGCTTGAGCTTGAGCTAGCTAGCTAGCTTGAGCTTGAGCTAGCTAGCTAGCTTGAGCTTTGAGCTTGAGCTAGCTAGCTTGAGCTTGAGCTTGAGCTAGCTAGCTAGCTTGAGCTTGAGCTAGCTAGCTTGAGCTTGAGCTAGCTAGCTTGAGCTTGAGCTAGCTAGCTAGCTTGAGCTTGAGCTAGCTAGCTAGCTTGAACTTGAGCTAGCTAGCTAGCTTGAGCTTGAGCTAGCTAGCTAGCTTGAGCTAGCTAGCTAGCTTGAGCTTGAGCTTGAGCTAGCTAGCTTGAGCTTGAGCTAGCTAGCTAGCTTGAGCTTGAGCTAGCTAGCTAGCTTGAGCTTGAGCTAGCTAGCTAGCTTGAGCTTGAGCTTGAGCTAGCTAGCTTGAGCTTGAGCTTGAGCTAGCTAGCTAGCTTGAGCTTGAGCTAGCTAGCTTGAGCTTGAGCTAGCTAGCTTGAGCTTGAGCTAGCTAGCAAGCTTGTGCTTGAGCTAGCTAGCTAGCTTGAGCTTGAGCTTGAGCTAGCTAGCTTGAGCTTGAGCTAGCTAGCTTGAGCTTGAGCTAGCTAGCTTGAGCTTGAGCTAGCTAGCAAGCTTGTGCTTGAGCTAGCTAGCTAGCTTGAGCTTGAGCTTGAGCTAGCTGGCTTGAGCTTGAGCTAGCTAGCTTGAG
Source organism: Convolutriloba macropyga (assembly GCF_964194025.1). Classification (NCBI taxonomy): domain Eukaryota; kingdom Metazoa; phylum Xenacoelomorpha; order Acoela; family Convolutidae; genus Convolutriloba; species Convolutriloba macropyga. The sequence goes on from NW_027452028.1 coordinate 21,027, forward strand.
CTTGAGCTAGCTAGCTTGAGCTTGACCTAGCTAGCTAGCTTGAACTTGAGCTAGCTAGCTAGCTTGAGCTTGAGCTAGCTAGCTAGCTTGAGCTTGAGCTAGCTAGCTAGCTTGAGCTTGAGCTTGAGCTAGCTAGCTTGAGCTTGAGCTTGAGCTAGCTAGCTAGCTTGAGCTTGAGCTAGCTAGCTTGAGCTTGAGCTAGCTAGCTTGAGCTTGAGCTAGCTAGCTAGCTTGAGCTTGAGCTAGCTAGCTAGCTTGAACTTGAGCTAGCTAGCTAGCTTGAGTTTGAGCTAGCTAGCTTGAGCTTGAGCTAGCTAGCTTGAGCTTGAGCTAGCTAGCTAGCTTGAACTTGAGCTAGCTAGCTAGCTTGAGCTTGAGCTAGCTAGCTAGCTTGAGCTTGAGCTAGCTAGCTAGCTTGAGCTTGAGCTTGAGCTAGCTAGCTTGAGCTTGAGCTTGAGCTAGCTAGCTAGCTTGAGCTTGAGCTAGCTAGCTTGAGCTTGAGCTAGCTAGCTTGAGCTTGAGCTAGCTAGCTAGCTTGAGCTTGAGCTAGCTAGCTAGCTTGAACTTGAGCTAGCTAGCTAGCTTGAGCTTGAGCTAGCTAGCTTGAGCTTGAGCTAGCTAGCTAGCTTGAGCTTGAGCTTGAGCTAGCTAGCTAGCTAGCTTGAGCTTGAGCTTGAGCTTGAGCTAGCTAGCTTGAGCTTGAGCTAGCTAGCTAGCTTGAGCTTGGGCTTGAGCTAGCTAGCTTGAGCTTGAGCTTGAGCTAGCTAGCTTGAGCTTGAGCTTGAGCTAGCTAGCTTGAGCTTGAGCTTGAGCTAGCTAGCTTGAGCTTGAGCTTGAGCTAGCTAGCTAGCTAGCTTGAGCTTGAGCTAGCTAGCTTGAGCTTGAGCTAGCTAGCTAGCTTGAGCTTGAGCTTGAGCTAGCTGGCTTGAGCTTGAGCTAGCTAGCTTGAGCTTGAGCTAGCTAGCTTGAGCTTGAGCTAGCTAGCTAGCTTGAACTTGAGCTAGCTAGCTAGCTTGAGCTTGAGCTTGAGCTTGAGCTAGCTAGCTAGCTTGAGCTTGAGCTTGAGCTAGCTGGCTTGAGCTTGAGCTAGCTAGCTTGAGCTTGAGCTAGCTAGCTTGAGCTTGAGCTAGCTAGCTAGCTTGAACTTGAGCTAGCTAGCTAGCTTGAGCTTGAGCTAGCTAGCTAGCTTGAGCTTGAGCTAGCTAGCTAGCTTGAGCTTGAGCTTGAGCTAGCTAGCTTGAGCTTGAGCTTGAGCTAGCTAGCTAGCTTGAGCTTGAGCTAGCTAGCTTGAGCTTGAGCTAGATAGCTTGAGCTTGAGCTAGCTAGCTAGCTTGAGCTTGAGCTAGCTAGCTAGCTTGAACTTGAGCTAGCTAGCTAGCTTGAGCTTGAGCTAGCTAGCTAGCTTGAGCTAGCTAGCTAGCTTGAGCTTGAGCTTGAGCTAGCTAGCTTGAGCTTGAGCTAGCTAGCTAGCTTGAGCTTGAGCTAGCTAGCTAGCTTGAGCTTGAGCTAGCTAGCTAGCTTGAGCTTGAGCTTGAGCTAGCTAGCTTGAGCTTGAGCTTGAGCTAGCTAGCTAGCTTGAGCTTGAGCTAGCTAGCTTGAGCTTGAGCTAGCTAGCTTGAGCTTGAGCTAGCTAGCAAGCTTGTGCTTGAGCTAGCTAGCTAGCTTGAGCTTGAGCTTGAGCTAGCTAGCTTGAGCTTGAGCTAGCTAGCTTGAGCTTGAGCTAGCTAGCTTGAGCTTGAGCTAGCTAGCAAGCTTGTGCTTGAGCTAGCTAG
>NW_027452029.1:0-12500 GCF_964194025.1 Convolutriloba macropyga
ATTCTGTATTAAAAAGTAGTGGTGAAAAAAAGTGACTGGAAAGAATCATGTTATCACCAACTACATCTATAACTCTGCTTAAAGTTTTTAATCAACAATTCATATTGTCTTGGTGTGTTATCTTGGTCTTACTCATTTTTGCACGTTCTTTTTACAAATTATGGCTCTGACCGTTCAAAAGTCAAGTTCATTATGAGTCCATTACAGTCTCCCTTGTTTTGGCGTTGAAGTCAAAAACTAAAGGGTTAAGGATTTGTTAAAAGTTGTGAATGTGGTTACTGTTGTTTAAATTTGTGTCCTGTTTCGAAGTTTTGATCCGTTTCTTAGTCGTCAATTACTAGTGCTTACTTGTTTACTGGTCGTGTTTGTTTCCCGAACCCAGTTCTGATTTCACAAGATCTAACTTTTCCATCATTGCTGTGAGACAACTTTTCAACAATACCGACGGGCCAAATACCCCGTGGAGTCATGTCTTCCAATATCCATACAAGGCTACCAACTTCGAGAGGCTTCTGATCTTTTATCCATTTTGGTCGCCTAGCCATTGTGCGTATGAACTCGCGCAGGAGTCGTGTCCAAAATTGATGTGAAAGGGTAATACAATTCTTCCAGTCCTTGTTGTAATCTTTAGTGATTGACAATATTGACGGCAAACGTCTGTGAGGTCAACCGATAAGAAAATGGTTAGGCGTGATTGGTTGATAAGACAAACTTTTGTCTGGGACGTAATTCAGGGGCCTGCTGTTCAGGATTTCTTCGACTTGAGTTAGGAACGAGTGAATTGTTTCTTCGGTCAACATTTGACAGCCAATCACTGAGTTGAGAATTCGTTTTGAGAACTGCACGAGTCTTTCCCACGCTCCTCCGAAGTGGGAGGCGTATGGTGGGATGAACTTCCATTCGATAGTCTCTTTGAGTAATGGTCACTGATTTTCTGGTGGTCGAATTGGTTTATTTTTATAATGAGTTCACGAGAAGCGCCAACGTAATTTCTACCATTATCAGAGACAATGAGTGGAGGGTCTCATCGACGGTTAGTTAGCCTCCGTATCGCTTGAATAAAGGAATCACTGCTTAAATGGTAAGCTGTTTCTAGATGAACGGCTCTTTTGGTAAGGCAAGTGATGATGCAAGCGTATCGTTTTGGAAACAATTTGTCGCTGGCCTTTATAGCGAAAGGACCAAACAACTCTACACCCGTATTTTGAAAAATAAAGTTTTCACTATTTGGAATTCTAAAGTCTGGCACGGGTGCCATTTGAAGTTGCAATGCTACTGCGTTTTGTCAACGGCAATCGAAACATCGGCTGATTATTGTTCGTAAGGTGGTGTGAAGGTTGATTACAATAAGGGAGTGTTGAACAATGAAACGGCAATGCTCGAGTCCTGTATGTCCATTGTGGTTGTGAATATCTCTAAGCACAAGAAAAGTTATATGTTCTTTGCCACTTGGGATTACTTGGGTTTGTAAGTTTTCTTCCAGTTGATTCGCATGGGCAAGAAGTCCATTAGCTCTTATAACTCCGTCGTCGGAAATGAAGGGCAAGAAACTGTTAATTTTAGAGTGCACTTGAACGTTTTGGACTTTGCAAAGACAATCTGGCTCTTCCTCAAATGAGAGTTCTTGAGATTGCCTAAGTAGCTAAATTTTGCTCATTATGTCTGTCTTTATGGTCATGTGGAAACTCTTCGTTGTAGTTTTGAGGCTGCTTATAAACAAAATCATAAATGCAAGAAAGCGTTTATGTTTTTCAGAGCTTGAGTGGGTCAATGAGCGGCTGGTTTGCCCTTGAAAGAGCCACTGAATCGGCTAAAGGGTGATTTGGCACTTTCGTTGGAGGCTAATTTGTTGGGTCATGTTTCAAGAAAAGTGGCCCGTTAAACCAACGACATTCCGGTTTCAACTGGTTTATATTCAACCTTCTTGTTCCGTCTTCAGCTGGATTCAAGACACCTGAAAAATGACGCCAGTCTGATGGTGAAGTTGTTTCAAGAATTTCTGCAACTCTGTTTGCTACATACATTTTGTGACTTTCTTTGGAGCTGTAAATCTATTGTAGGGTCGTTGCGCTATCCGACCAAAAGGTCGTTTTGCTAATTGTTTCATCGAGCTGTTGCTTTATGAAAAAGGCTACCCGCACTCCAATAACAGCTGCTGCCAGTTCTAGTATAGGTATGCTTTGCTGTCGAATCGGCGCATTTTTTGCATTTCCCATAAAAAAATTGATTGTACAAGTTGAATCTGTATACTCTGTTTTCAAATAAGCTACGGCACACATTGCTGTTAGAGAAGCGTCGCAAAAGATATGAAGAGTTGATTCTTTGGGGGTCTTTTTCTCCCCGAACCGGAATCGTGGTATTTCGATGCTGGAACTGTTTCTGATTTCTGTCATAAGAGACTTCAGGGTTGCATCAAACCTGTTATGTAAAAGGTTGTCCCATTGTTTTCCTAAACACCAGACGTCCTGCATGATTTTTCTTAACCGCACTTTGAAGGGTGCAATAAACCCAATTGGGTCATAAATGGATGAAACACTCTTCAAAAATTTTCTCTGGGTGGGTTTTTCTAGATTCTTTTTTTAAAAATGTTTTGCTGTTTATAACGAAAGTGTCTCTAGACACAGACCACTGTTTTCCTAATACTCTCTCGGTATCAGTTCTTGATGGTTGATCGTCTCTTTCTCCGAGCTTTAGAATAGGCGGCAAAATGGTGGATCTTTCGTATCGTTAGAATTCTGGTCTTCAGTAGGGATTGATTTCATTGTTTCCAGTGAATTGGAAGACCACTTGGTTAAATTGAAACCTCCTAGCAAAAGTAGATTTTTCAGATCCTTTGAAACGGAAATTGCTTCTTCGACTGTTTCTGTTGCGTGATATAGGTCATCCATGTAAAAGGAACGTAAGACTGCCTTGGCTGCTGAAGGGCACTACTGACAGTTGTCCTCCGCTGTTCGTAGTAAGGCGAAGTTACAACACGTCGGTGAACACATTGCTCCAAAAATGTGCCTTCTAAATTGGAAACAAATTAGCTTTTCGCCTTCCTTCCACAAAAATTTTAAAAACTTCTGGTCCTGTTGTCGAACACCTACTTACATAAACATGCCTTCAAAGTGCGCAGATATAGCAAATTTTTTTCGACCTGAACCTGCAGATAACACCTGTAAAGTTTTGCATCAAGTGAGGCCCTGGCATGAGTTGGTTATAAAATGAGAAATCATGATATTTTGATGCTGCGTTCAAAACTTTTCTTATTTTTGCTTTGTTAGGGTTTATGACGGGGTGATGCGGAATGTGCCAAAAGTTTGGAGTCGTTTTATCTAGTAGAACCTCTTTAATGTAGCCTTTTTTCAGATCTTCGTCGGTTGTTTTCGTGTATTTCTCTAACAATTCCGGGTCTCTCTCAAGTCACTTAACTAGGGCGTTGAGTTGTTTGAAGGCTAAAGGGAAGTTATTTGGCGGATCGGGTTTGCCTTCCTTGAACTCTAAAGTAGATTCCAAAATGTCTGATGCGCGTTTATCGGTCTCTGATTTTGTGACGTCCTCATTGGACGGCAAGTTTTCAACTTTGTACCAGTTGAGTACTTCGTTGTACAGAGTGCCGTCAAATTCGCAGAACTCTCTAGACTCTTTTGACAATTTGAGACTGGCATGTTACTGCTGAACGTAGATCAGTTTTTCCTGACGCAGTCCAACCAAGTTCTGTTTGAATAGCTCTTGCGGTATTTGGAGGACCATAGTGAATCTCTCTAGGTGCAATGAGATCAAAATGGTCACATCCAATCAAAATAGAGATCTGGTTGATGTCCACGTCGGGGTATGTATTGTGTTTCAAGTGATCAAATTACTGACACACTTTTCGAATCCATTCTAAATTTTATTGGGGAAACTCTATGTCGGCCAAAACCTGAACGTCTTCTCTATCAAAAGTTTGATTAGAACTCATTCCTTTAATTGAAAGGTTAACGTTGGTGGATGTCACACTTTTTGTTCCATGGATTCTTTTGTGTAGTTCTGTGTGTTGGGTTTTTTCGTCAAAAACGATTCCAAGTGCGGAAGCAATTTTCGTTAATATCATTGATACGACGCTTCCACTGTCCAGAAAAGACAGTGGAAGCGTCGTGTTTACTGGCTTACCATCCCTTGAGAGTGTTACGGGTAGTATCTGAAGGATTGAAGGACCTTCAGCTGATCCAGCGGTACTACAATGTGTTGAGTTTGCTTACTGACTAGACTCATCGTGTAAGTGTTTATGATGACGTTTGTTACCACTTCTGCAACTCTGCATTGAAGGGCCTTGCTTTGAAGAGTGTCCCAATTTCAGGCAATTGAAACAGGCTTTGAGTTGATAGATGGCGTCCTTATGTTGCTTAACAGACATGTTTTTGAATTTTTCGCACATGTATATTCTGTGGTTGCAGTCCTCGAACAGACACTTTGAAGTTCTGCTGGTTTGAGGAACGTTTTGGTCTTCTAACTGTTGCTGCTGATTTCTGGAACTCTTGAACTGTCTTTGGTGTTGACTATGTTCTTTGTTAAATTTCGAAGTTGTCCGCATGGCGGAACTCTTGTCTTGCGTGGATACATATATCGATGTTCCTTGGATGTGATTTGGATCATATCTAGAGTGATTGTTCCCATTTTGTGAAAGATTTGTTGTGTCATTTTTGCCCAGCTTGTTTCGAGAAAAAGGCTTTAAATTCTCGAAGGTTTGAGCAGCCAAAGAGAGCCATTCGGCGAACTACTATAAGGAGGTAGATTCGATCTGACGTTGTGCACAATGTTTGCTCCAGTCAACTAGTTGGCTATAAGGTAATTTCTGTATCGTAACTTGGGTATTCATTGTTGATTTGAGGTCGTGTTTGTATTCCAGGCGTGTAAATGTATTTACCAAGTCATTTTTAAAAATGCTAAAATTGTCAAAATTTTTGGGTCGCTGGGCTAACGGGCTTGGAAACAAAGCAAGTTTTTCTAAATACGCGTTTACGATGACGCTAGCCTTGCCATACTTTTTCTTCAGGTTGGCCAGAGCTTGGTGATAGCATTGATCATTGCAACTGTAGCCTTTAACTAAGCTCTATTCTTGTCCAGTGAGAAGTGATTGTAGATGCGTCATCTTTTCTGTAGTGCGGAGTGGCCTCGAGTCAAGGACAGACTCAAATAACTGTATCCAAAGTTAGTGGATCGCCATTAAAGGTGTCAACTGTTAGTGTCCGGAGAGTTCCTGATGAGATCGGGGTAGTGATAAATTGTTGCCTATGAGCGTGATCCTGACATTTTGCCAGACCAAATGATGCTTGATGCTGTGGAAACGTAGTTTGGTAAAACAAATTTCTTGTAGTTGATGCATGGAAGGATAAATTTGATGTTTCGGTATTTTGAAACGTTGCCGGTGGATTGAAACTAAGTGTTATACCTGTTGAAGCTGATAAGGTTTCCTGCGGAATCTCTCTGTGTTCTGATTCGTTTTGTAGTGTTTGTTGTTATATGTTTGTTGGCAATCTTGTTTGTGTATCAGTTGAATTGTTGACAAGATCAGAACTGACTTTTAATTTTCTCCGAACCAAGTTAAGTTTTCTGCAGGAGTTGCGTTCGACTGCTAATGTCTGATCTAAAAACTGACAGTGTTGTGATTCGTCTAGATTGAGTAGGACGAACTCATTAGTCTTTTCTAGCTCAGTTAGTAACTGCTGAACTTCCTTTTCTCCTCGTCGTATGGCAGATTATCATTAGTTGAAATGTCTTCGATCAGATTGTTTATGCTCGAAACGCAATATTTGTGAAAAATGCGCTGATTTTCAACAGTTTTGGCAGGCATGATGAACTTTTATATATAGAACTCCGGAGGTAAAAGTTTTTTTTCAAGAGAACGGCTGTTTTTTGTGTGCTCAAAAGAATGTTTGAGGCTGTGTTGGTCTGTTGTAATTTCTTGCTGACGGTTCGATGTTGATATTTTGTCACAAGAAATCTGAATTACTACGTTGAATGTAAGAGATCTGTTGACTTTGGGACATTTGTCTTGCTAACTGACCTGTGGCACCTCATGGGACAGTTAGAAGACAATGTTGTCTCCACCAGCTGACCGATGGGATGGCACCTCACGGAACCTGGGGACAGCTAGTAGTAGAGATGTTTTTGGAAGTAATCTGTTATCTCACAAGTAGTTCAAGAGGCAACTCACAGAGCCTGGTGAACATTTAAGGCGAAGAGAATTTGTGAAACTTAAGTTGAAGAAGAAACTACCAGTTTGAGCAGATGCACGTACATGAATTCCATTTACACTAGTAAAATTTACTGTCACCACTGTTTTTCAAGGTTACGTTATAATGCTTGTACAGAATTTTTGTTTGATAAGGTGGTGAAGGTTTGAGCGACCAGATTCGTTAAAGTGAGGATGATCTTTATGATTGAAATATTTAGCGCCTGATATGTGCCGACTGATTCCTCTATAGTTCCAGTTGACTGAGGCTGTGTGGGTACTATTTCTGTGGGACCCTTTCTCGAGGATTTCGTTAACGGCTGCTGACGGCTGTTTGTTTTCGTTTCTTTCTGGTATTCCTATGAAGTATACTTCTTTGGTTCGTTCGGTCAAAAAATTTGCGAGTTTAATCAACTGATTTGCGATGTCAATTGGAGTTTTGTCTGAAAGTTTGCAGCCGTTAAACAAGTCGTTACCGCCAATAAACAATATAATTTTACCGTATTGATTGATAGGGGGAATAAATTTATATACGTCTTTGATGGTTGGGAAGAGATAGGATATTCAGGTTTCCAGATTCGATATGACTTCCCTATGAACCTGTGATCAAAAAGAACTTCGTTTTCGAAGACTTGAAAAGATGACATTGCATGTCACATACAATCAATGGGCGTCAAGGAAATCAGTGAGTTATGATGTAGAGGAAAGATTCTATATGCCCAGTTGAAGTGGATTTGAGTTGCTGCTGCTGGAAATCCTAGTTAGCCAGGAAAACTGCTGCTGAAAGCTGCTCTGGGCTGTTAGCTGCTGGTGAAAAACCCTGGTTGGCCAGGAAAAACTAGGGAGGGGAGGGGAATGCCGCTTGTCGTAGCTTGCTGCTGAGAAAACTGGTTAGCCAGGAAAACTGCTGCACAATGCTGACGCTGGTTAGTAGCCGCTGATGGGTAATCCTGGTTGGCCAGGGAAACTAAGCTGGGGAAAGACGTTTGTCGTTGATTGCTGCTGCCTGGAACCCTGGTTAGCCAGGAAAACTTCTGAAGATTGCTGCTGCGGGTTTGTAGCTGCTGTTGGGGAATCCTGGTTGGCCAGGAAAAACTATGCTGGGGAAAGACGCTTGTCGTTGCTTGCTGCTGCTTGGAACCCTGGTTAGCCAGGAAAACTTCTGCAGATTGCTGCTGCTGGTTTGTAGCTGCTGATGGGAAAACCTGGTTGGCCAGGAAAAACTAGGCTGGGGAAAGACTCTTGTCGTTGCTTGCTGCTGCTTAGAACCGTGTTTAGCCGGGAAAACCGCTGCAGAATGCTACTGCTGGTTGGTAGCTGTTGGTGGGGAATCCTGGTTGGACTAGACTGAAGAATGCTGAGTGACTGGATAGAAAGGGTGGTTTGGGTAGACCGAAATTTGATTGAGGCGCCTCCACTGCCTGGTTGGGGGTGCCGTCCGTGAAACCACGTGCTTAAACCTCTGAGGGTGGGTTGGGTAGACCGAAACTTGGCTGGGATTCCTCCGTTCCCTGGTTCGGGGTGTTGTCCGTAAACGACTGGGTTCTACCTCTGAGGGTGGGTTGGGTCGACCGAAATTTGGCTGGGGTTCCTCCGCTTCCTGATTGGGGGGTACCGTCCTTAAACCACAGGGTTCGACATCTGAGGGTGGGCTTGGTAGACCGAAAGTTGGCTGGGGTTCCTCGTCTCCTTTGTCGGGGGTGCCGTCCGTAAACCACGGGGTTCGACCTCTGAGGGTGGGTTGGGTAGACCAAAATTTGGCTGGGATTCCTCCGTTCCCTGGTTGGGGGGGGGGGGGGTGATGTCCGTAAACCACTGGGTTCTACCTCTGAGGGTGGGCTTGGTAGACTGAAAGTTGGCTGGGGTTCCTGCGCTTCCTGGTTGGGGGGTGTTGTCCGTAAACCACTGGGTTCTACCTCTGACGGTGGGCTTTGTAGACCGAAAGTTGGCTTGGGTTCCTCCGCTCTCTGTTTGGGGGGTGCCGTCCGTAAACCACGGGGTTTGACCTCTGAGGGTGGGCTGGGTAGACCAAAAGTTGGCTGGGGTTCCTCCACTGCCTGGGTGGGGTACTGTCCGTAAAAAAACGGCGGGGTGTTAGAACAATATTCGAAAAACAAAACTGGGGTGCTCTGGCTTTGGTATTTGCTTCGAGTATTGACAGGCTGTAGTCAAGGGTTCGTGCCTTCTAACATTGGTGCGCCATGTCATCAACTACATCTATAACTCTGCCTAAAGTTGTTAATCATCAATTCATATTGTCTTGGTGTGTTATCTTGGTCTTACTCATTTTTGCACGTTCTATTTACAAATTATGACTCTGACTGTTCAAAAGTCAAGTTCATTTTAAGTTCATTACACATGTAGTCCATTCGCGACAGTAAGTCTAATAGGGTAAGGGAGCAAAAGAGGGGGATCGAAGCGAACATAGGTTATGATAACTCAGTCTTGTGACCTGCAATTTAATCAAACGTTTATTATTCAATTTTCTAGGGACGGTACTCTTGTGCACCCTTGAATATTTTGTTGCTGTACAGGTGCAGCGCTGGTTGAAAATGTGCAGTGGTTGGTTGAGTGTGTTTAGGAGTGATGGGTGCCATAATGATGAGAATTTTGCTTTTGAGAATTTTGTTCTTTGTTGAAGTTAATACAGTATCGGCTTTTTACAGTTCCTTGACAAGTCCTGGTAGTCAGTCAGTCCATGTTAGTAGAGAAATTAGAACGCATTTTTTCATACGTAATAGAAAACGACAAAAATCTTATCAGAGTCACTTATGTTCATTACGGAATCACATAGATTGATAATCTCAGCTTTGTTTACAACAGAGCACAAATCTTTTAATAACAAATTGCATTTCTTCACTTCAATGTTAGAAGCATTAGGTTTTGACCTTGGTTGAAATGAAGGCTCATCGGTTAGGACAACATTTTTTGTCAACTTTATTTTATAGGGTACAAAATCATATGTTTGTTGAGCAGTTTACTTGTTCTCCCTTCTAATTGTATTCGTGCCATCGTGTGTGTATTGTAATAGTGTAGAGAAAAAAAATTTTATATTGTTTGACAATTTCTAATTTTTTTATCAATTTGAGCTCCCAGATTAATCATGGTTTTCAATGTCTCATGGAAGAGACTCCGGTTCGTTCATCGCAAAAATACTAGAATATAGTATCAGCTTTTTTCCCGGAAGAGTTTAGCTCCTACAATTAGAATGATTGTACTGGATTTTCCGTTCCAGAAAACTAAATTGCTGTGGTACCGATGGTCCGTCGTGATTTGTCCTATTTGATAGACGATGATCCGTAATAGCGCCATAATGATGTTTTATCCACTATGTTTTTTTTCTTGATAAAGGGCTGTTTTCAATTCGTACAGTTCATTTGCTATAAACATGGATGACGTCAGAAACTTCGATTCAAAAACACGTGGTCACATCTAGGAGCTGTAGATTTATTTCCTGAAGGCGAAGAGCAACTGCACTCAATGAAAGCTAAACTGAGTGCAAACTTTTTCAGCATTTTTTAATTTTTTTCTTTTTTAACTAATACCTTTCACAATATAGGCAAGTTAAAGTGCTGAAAATGTGTAGAAAAAAAAGAAGAACTTTTGTTTTCTGTCAAAACGTGTGCGCTTTAAGCGCATTTTTAAGTAATTGTTGCCCACGTTTTCAAAGAAGGAATATTTCAGTTTATTCTCTACTCATTTTCAGCACTTATACAGGCTTATATTGTGAAATGAACTTAGTAGAGAAAAGAAATCAATAAAAGGCCGAAAAAGACAAGTGCTGAAAGTTTGTAGGGAGGAGGCAAATAATTTTCTAAAATGTAATAAATGTGTGCAAAATGTGGTAGGAGAGCGCAGATAATATGCAAGGAAAATCGCAAAAAAGGAAGCAAAAACTAAACAAACGTATTCTAAAGAGTAAAATTTTTATAGGACAAGCGTTTTAAGATAAAAACCAAGTAAAAACAATCAAACTTGCAATTTTTCGTCATTTATGATTCACAATAAAGCGTAATCGGTGGAGAAAAATAGTAGAAGCGGCAATTATGCCCGAGACAGGGGATCAAGGTCTGCGTTGTGGTGGTAAATGTTATGTAGGAAAAGTTCTCTGAGGGTTTTCAAAAAAGTGCAACAGTCGAGTGAAGACTATGTTACGATAACCGGTCGAAGTGGTAAAATTGCGTTAGAAAAGCTCTGAAAAAAACTTATGTTGGAATGCTTTAGGAAATTTTTGATTGATTGAGAGCTAATTACCCGGACTTGAGTCTCAGATCAATTCCACGCTCAACCAGATTAAAAAGTTAACTCAGTTCTGAAACATCGCACCTTCAAAACGTTTTGCGTTTCAATATGTGCAGTTTTTATGCATTATGATTAAATTGAGTTGATAGAGTTCGCCCGGGCTAAATTTATACTGTAGAGTCTAAAAACTACTCATACTACAAATTAAGTCAGAGCAGAATAATGACATACTTTGGCAGCTGATAACTGGTAAATACTATATCATGATACACACTATTTATAGATAAGCTAGTTTGTAGGCAATCTAGCTTAGTAGCTACAACTTGCTACGCAAATTAAATGTTAAAAGTACCCCAGCGTAAGTTCGATTTGCATATAAAGGAAAAGTTGTTGGCGGTGGTTAAGCTGAACATATTATTTTTCGTTCAATAAATTTTACTCTGACTGACCTAGACTACTCTGACTAATCAAGACTGACCCTTGTAAATTGTGACATGAACAGGGTTCTTGCTGGCCATCCTAAAAGCAGAATGTTTCGAGACTCCTTTAGCGCTGATTTGCTCTGCCACCAATCTCTGGATACATAATTTAAAAAAAACGCTCAGAAATTAGCAAAATAAGCGGTTAATTATATCAGATTCGTCCGATGTGAAACACATTTTTCATCGATTTTCAGTTACAGAGGATCTTTAATCATTTTACGACCTACGAATGATAAAAAATAAAGAGAAAATTTATTACCGAGGACAGTTTTCCTATGGAATGGTAGCAAATAACGATTGACATTTTTGTAATTTTTTTCAAAAACAGAATTTTCCCAGGGAAGTATACTATTTTAGAGATAAAAATTTTGGCCGACAGAAATAAGGGCTGAGGTGGAAATGTTGACAGACAGGAGGTACAGCAACAAAAAAGAGAAACTTTAGCCCTGGTCAAATCTGATCGGCCACAAGATAACTTCTTCGTTCAACCATTAAAGTTGGTGCGCATTCGAGCCGTCGGCTTAAACTCTGAGTTCGTGATTTTCGGCTAAAGTGGTCTTCTGGACTATCATTGCCAAATTTTCTGCATTTGACCGTATCAAGATAGATGAGCATGTCCGATCATCTTATTTTAAACAGAAATCCAAAATTTTAAACTTGGTTTGATGATCGCGGAACTTACGCGAAGTCGTGGAAGTACTCCCTATCAATACTTCCCAGTTGTCCTGTGATCTTCAATTTGATCTCACTCCCAGTGCCTGACTCAATCGCAACAGAATGAAACAAATCAACAGTACCCGCTCTGGTCGAGTTTTCAATCTGAAACGAATCATGTACCAATCATTTATTTCAAATAGCTTGCGGAGCGGATTTTTTGAAATTTTTGCACTTTGTAGTTGGAAGATAAGAAAGAGCTGTAATGAGCGGTTCGAGAAAAACCAACCCGTATGTCATTTTCTGGAAAGCACAAACCCCCAACACACACACACACACACCCGGGCCGAGGTGTCACCGCCATTCAACGCAAAATTATGTAAGATAAGCGGTTAATGCGGAAATTTTTGTAAGATAAGCGTTGAATGCGGTGAAATTACATAAATCAGGCGGTGAATGCAGTGAAAAAAAACTTTATCGATTGGTAGCGCTGAAATTAAATAATTTCACCGCTGAATTTAGCGGTGAAATTACATAAATTCACCGCTTTGAAAAAATGTGTCCAAATTATGTAAGATAAGCGGTGAATGCGGTGACATTACATAAATTCACAGCTCAACTTAGTGGCGAACTTACATTTTTCACCGTTTAGAAAAAATTGTTAAAGATGTTTGAGATCAGCAAAGAATGCGGGAAAATTAATGGTGAGTGTGGGAAGAATTGTTAGATTTGCCTTCCCACTAAAACTACCCCTTAATCTTACATCTTTTTGACACTTTTTTCTAAGCGGTGAATTTATGTAATTTCACCACTAGAGTAAGCGGTGAACTTACAAAAATTCACCACATTTCACCACTAAAATATGTAGTTTCACCGCTAAAAATTGCAAATCTTACAAAAATTCAAGGAGTGAATTCGATTTATAT
>NW_027452030.1:0-10461 GCF_964194025.1 Convolutriloba macropyga
TGTTGCATCGTCTGAACCATACCCATGCTGATTGTTCATCAACCTTAGATATTATTCAACCTTTTCTTGTGTTTAGTTCTTTGTCACATAATTTGTATACTCTCCTATTCTTTACCTTAGCTATAGTAAAAATCTCAAACCCAGGTCTTGGTTGAGTTTGTTTTGAAAATCACAGAAAAATATTCACGCACAGAAAAGTCGTAAAACTAATAATATACAATAGTGTAGAAATAATTTGTTCAAATAGCCAGGTTTTTCTCATAATAGCCCCCCACAGCTTAGTGGTCAGATAACGTATACCCCCCCACCAGCATGGTATTTATACGATAATGGGTGTGGGCTAAAATTTGGTGGGGGGGTTATAATGGGAAAGACGCAAATAACCTGTAAGTAACATTGTTCCAATAAGAAGAGCAGAAAGCAGCGAAACCATTTTGAAGAGTACTTTTGAGATCAAAATGTTCTATTAAAAGAGCGTGAAATTTTCTATTGAAAACTGTTCACTTCACTTTTCCACATGATTCACTTATCTCACAGCTACTTCTGTTTTATTTTGCTTCCAATGAATGCAAAGCCCTTCCAATGACAACACGGAGACATTGCAGGTCACTTGGCTAATATTTTATTAACTAGTTGGTAATAAATATAGGAGTATTAGACCTCTAATTTTTGACGTATAGAGTCAGTATTGGATTGAAACGAAAATGCAGGTCGAGATAAACCTCGTAATGACTAGTATATAGAAAACAGTTATCTAATATGGTTAATTTACAAGTGTGCTTATTTTCTTGCCTGCCATAAAATACTTGTTGTACAAAAAATGAACATTGGTACTTAAAATCATTTGAGCTGACCTATAATATTACCCAACAAGGAGGCTTGGTAATGTGCGTTCGCACATAAAGTTCCGACCCCGCTCATCCACTCTTTTGGCATAATTGTCTACCAAATGAGGAACAGTATTTTTCAAAAAGAAATGTGTACGAACAAAAATATCGCCTGCAGCGGAAACAGCTCAGTGGAGTAACAATACCGCATTAGATTGATGAGATCATCCATTATTAAGAAAGCAAGTCAAGAAGAACAACACAATCAAACAACAATAACAAAAAACAACAATTACATCCAAAACTTTATGTCCATTTAATGTAAAAAAAGATTAAACTGTCAAAATAATGTTAGATACAACTGAAACTTAACAAAATAACTTGTACTTCATCAGAAAAGATATGGGACCACTCCACAATAAAGATCAGCAACAATTAGACAAATAAAAACAAAAAAAACATTAACAAAAAGTTGGCTTATTTTATTATAAACAATTGATTGCGAAGTAATGGAAACTATTATGCAGCAATTGAAACCATCGAACATGCTTATGATCACAAACACCTCTAAAAAAGTCATTAAGACTTGTTATTGTCATTCGTTTTATGCGTTTACAAAAAGTACAACAAATAAGGACAACAAACAAAAATTCAATTAAAAATTGCCAATAAAACGCTGTCGACGCCAAAAAGCCGGGGTTTTGCCCCAAAATGTATGTTCAACGAACGAAAAATTCTGGTTTGCGACTCTCATCAATGAGCATAGGAAACAAGTAGACAAAAACAAAAAAAAACAGCAAAACTGAAAAATTTTTTTATGTTTTTCGAAAACCATTATTTTAAAACCCATAAAAGCTATTAGCCAGAAGGAGAACTAATTAAATATGTTCGTTTGTTTGTCCAAAGGGCGCACTTGGGACCTGTAATTATTCAGAAAATATCTTACGTCCAGAAAAAACGTTAAAAATAGACAAAAATCAAAAATTAGTTGACTTTTGTAAAAAAAAAAAACCCGTGTCGATGACAGTAAATTTATAACGAACTCTTTAGAAACATTAGATTTTGTACATTTGCACCTTCCCTCAAAATCAATAGTGTCATATATGACCTGTAATTAACGAGACCAAGCAAGAAATTGTAAAAAAGAGCATCGAAAAAAATGCGAAGTTAATATGTGTTTTCCTTAACTTTGAAAACATTCGTTTTCAAAGTCATAAGTGTCATCAGCTATCTACTCAAATCTGAATAATGGCTCAATTGTTCCTCCAAAAAAACACCAATGAGACCTGTCATTATCCAAGAAGTTTCACAGGAAAATAAAGACAAAGTAAAAACTACAGTTTAAGAGAAATGTGAAAAATTCCATAAATTTTTTCGAGAATGGGGTATCGAAGCCATTAAAAGCGCAATCTGTGCCTTAAAAAATTTATATGGCTTCAATTGAGTCTTATTTTGAGCGCCAATAACGTATTATGTGAGCTGTCAATAATGTGATAATGTGACAAAACGAGGGAAAATATGAAATTTAGTGGTATCAAAGCCAGAAAACCATAAATTAACGCGTAAAACGGCCAAAATTTCAGCCCAGAAAGTAAATCAAATTAGCCAACAAGAAATCTTTGTCTCTAAAAATAAAATCAACAATGTTATTGTTAACAATTTTTACATTTATTAGAAAAATTTTAGGACAGAATTCCGGAAAAGTTGAATAAAAGTAACGCAAATAGATCTAAAATTCACAAAAACTTAAACCACGATAACTCGCTCGAGAAAACGAAATTCAAAAAAAAATCTTTTTAAATCTATGCTCTACGCTGGACGGGCTTCTTTATGATACCACTAACAACTGTCTACGATGAATATATCGATTGCCAAAATTGTCTGAACAAAAAAAGCAGTTGAGTATATAGTTCTTCCCCTCAAGAGGGGTCGGAACAATAACATTGGACAGTTTACAAAATGCCCATTATTATCGAGCAGTTGGCGTAACAGACAGCAAATTATTGGATTATTGAGGCAATTTTTAGTATAAATTAACAATTCTTCTCGTGGGACTACTGTTTGACGGATGCAAAAACTACGCACTGTTATAACATGTCACTCACAACCATAACATTGTAGAAACTGCGTTTAATTTTTTTTCACAGTGTAAATAAAGTGTTCGAAAATTGTTTTTTCTTGCGAAGCAAAAAAGATTTTGTTCAAGAAAAGTAACAAAAATTTTGAAATCTTGAAACGAAGTAAAAAAAAAATTGAAACCTTGTTACATACAACCAATTCCAAGCAAAACTAATGGACAGCGCTATATAAAAAAATATTGGCAGATTAAAAATTATCTGCTAGAGATTATTGCGGCTTGATATTATAGCTTAAGTTGTTGTTGCAACAACGAAACAGTTCAAGTACCTCATAAAATAAATGCTACGCAAAGAATTTTGTGCTCATATTCGGGTGCCGATTGAGAGACAGTTGCGACAGTTGCGAAAGTTGGAACTTTTGAAGATCACATTTGGGAATTTTTCAGAAAGCACTATATTTTTCAAGTTTAAAGGTGAATTCCTTTCTTTCGTTATTAACTGCATCCATGTAATTTTAACAAGAACTCAAAGTTGAATTATTTTTTTTTTCAAAATGTCTATCTTTTAGTTTTATATATATTTTTGATTCTCCAAAAATCAACAGAAGATATTTCACAACCCCGTCCCCCTCTGGTAAATTTATAAGCAGTCGGGCACAAACACTTTTTTTTCAATGCCGTAAAAAAGTCCTGTTAACGTTTAAGTTTCAACGTATATTTTCTTGAAAGTATAATGTTAATTGTTTAAAGTATGGAAAGATATACGTACCTCATCCACGTGCTGATTTACATCTTGGTTATTTATGAAATGAGTGAATGCAACAAGGAGCTAACACGTGCTATTTATACTAGATTTGTCCACAATTTTTCATATTGTTATAGGTGATATGATGACCCTTGATCTTTTAGAGAAGTAAATTATCAGAGTAAATAGCTAGTTAAGATCGGATGTCATAAGAAGTCAAGGAAGTTATAAATTAAAGGTGATCACCATGAATGTAAAGGTGCGGTAATTTGGAGTAATAAATATGCACTGAATTTCGTGTTAATCGCCACAGTTGTCAACCATTATTTCTAATTTAACTATTCGATTACAAGATTTGTCTCTGCGTTCCCATTAACCGAAAGGTTATGGGCCCAGAGCTTTTCTAAGTTAAGTAATCAACGCCCATCGTAAAAAGAAAAACGTTGTTGCTGCGCCTCTTTGCTACGTAAGATGATCGCTGAAATCACTGGGGGAGGAAGACAGAGAAGACAAGGAGAGACAAGCCTTGTAGTCAAGAAGTGGCCAAGTGAGACCAGAAGAAGCAAGAGTAAGAAGCTTATGTAACCGGTTGGGGGACTTCAGTTGTGGAGTTGAAAGCTTGTGTGGCTGGTTGGGGGACTTCAATTGTGGAGTTGGAAGCTTTTGTAAGTGGTTGGGGGACTTCAATTGTGGAGTTGGAAGCTTTTGTAAGTGGTTGGGGGACTTCACTTGTGAAGTGAGCAGTCTGTGAAGCTGGTTGGGGGACTGCATCTGTTGAGTCGAGAGCATGTGTACCTGGTCGGGGGACTTCAATCGTGGAGTGCTAAGTGTGTGTAGTTAAGCAGTGGATTCTGCTTGTGAAGTCAAGAGTGAGTGGAGCTGTTGTGGGGGATCAAAAAAGAGCGCGGAGGTTCAATTGTAATACAGAGCTGTCGGGGAACCAGGATTGCCTAGTATAGCTGAGAACAGCTCAGCTTAAACAACTGTTTCATTTTCAATTGTGTGTGCTGTGCTTCTGTAAGATACAAGTTTGGTCAAAAGACACAAAAGTTTATGGTAAAACATTTCTTAATTAGGACTAGGATTAGGGTTCGAGTACATTATCCTCGGAGGGTGTTGGTATCCTCATTGTGCTTAATCGCGGAAGAAAAACCCTGGCTCAATGTCAATGTCCTGCTTTCGATTTTGTCAAGGATACTACAGAACTAGAACAGAACACCATCTTCTAGAATAATTTATTCGACCAAATCCTTTTTGCTTAGTGTTTTTTTTTCTAACAAGTGCTACCATATTACAACAAGTGCTAACCTGGTGCTATAAAGCGTTTTTTGATACAGAAACATATTGACTCACCACTTCGTTGCCCTTTAACACAGCCACCAACAGGTAACAGATTCAAACACGCGTAGAAAGGAAAGGAGTTTTGATCTAAGTCCGAACAAGATTTTTTTGACAGCCCGACCCTTTTCACAAAAGAATATTTACCTAGAGCAGTACTAGCTTAGAAAAACAAAGGACATATTTGGGGCATCATAAGTTTTTGGTTCAGTGGGTAACAATTAAAGCTAAAGAGTTAATTCGAGACGAACGGAAATTAAACGAAAGTAAGACAGGCCTAACAATGAGCTCAAAATTAGAAAGATTGGTATTCAGCGGGCGTGAGGATGATTTCTTGTATTTTGCTGAACAGTTTGAGGCTCGTATGCACTCTTTAAAACTTGGTAAAGTTCTTAGTGGAGAAGCCACCTATCTAGATTATGTGCCAGCCGTTAGAAATAATTCTTCGGAGGAGCAACGTAGGCAAGCTATAGAAAAAGGGAGGGAAGAATTAGAAGAGAAAAAGAAGACATTGTGGTACGAGTTAGTTCATGCTTTAGACAAAACATCAGTTCTTTTTCTTAGACCACATAAGGGTGATGGCACAAGAGCTTGGGATGTACTGTGTAAACGCTTCAAAAATTTTGAGAGACCCCAGCGACATAAATTGATAGCGCAATTAACTAGCCTTAGGAAGACTTCAAGTAAAAGTATAGTAGATTATCTCAATAGAGCAGATGATATGCAATACAACTTAACACTAGTGAATGAAGGAATTAGTGAAAAAGTGTTTGTTTCAATAATTCTAAAAGGGCTCCCGAAGGAATATGAAAATTTGAGACCTGATATGAATATGAGACCTGATAAACTTCGATAAAGAAAATGTAAAAACCAAAACAGAGAGCGTATTCTTTAATAAGGAACGGAAATGTTTCAACTGCCAGAAAATAGGACATATCGCAAAAGAATGTAGGTTTAAGAAAACGATTCCTGAACAAACCAAAGCTTCTCAAATGAAATATTTTAAGTGCGTTGAGCACGGACATAGAGCTAAATTTTGTAGAAAGCAACAAAAATTTGAGAAAAAGTTTGTAAGTCAAAGCAGGAGAACAAATCAGAGAGGCACGCAAAATTTAGTTGAGGAGCAGAATTTAGAAGAAGAAGAATTCTTTTCCTTCTTTCAAACGTCGGAAAACAAAGGTTTATTCATAGATATAGACAAGGAGTATTCTGGTACCATCACTAATGCAAACAACAGTAAAAGTTCAATTAGTGGGAAAGGAACAGTTGAAATTAAGGTTTCGGATTCCAATGGTTCAGAGCGAAAAATAAGGTTAAGTAATGCGTTGCTTGTTCCGAACAACACAAGGAATCTGGTATCAGTGTCAAAATTTAGAGCAACAGGCAAAGAGGTCTTCTTTGGTAGGAATTTAGAAATACGAACTAAGAACGGAACATTTTTCCCTTTCGAGGAAAGAGATAGTTAATTTATCTGGCACAACATTGATTACGGAGAGCAGTGCAACTTAGCAAATGGAGATCCCCTTAGTTTGTGGCATAAGCGTTTGGGTCATAACAATGTTGAGGACATATACAAATTAAAAGATCACGCAGTGGGGCTACAAGTAAACGATCATGATTTAGCAAACTGTGAAATATGTCAGCTAAATAAATCAAAGAAACTTCCAGTACCAAAAGACTCAGGAATAAGAGCAAGTGACGTTTTAGAAATTGTTCATACCGACATATTAGGGTCAATCCAACGGGAAGCGGTTGATGGTCACAGGTATGCAATACGGTTCGTGGATAGTTTTAGCAGATATCAGAAACTATATTTTCTGAGGTCAAGGGACGAGGCCTTTGAAAAGTTTGAACAGTTCTTTGCAAACATAGGGCAACCAGGAACCTTAGCTTGTGACGGTGCAGGGGAATTTGTGTTAAATGACATAAAACAATTATGTAGACGAAAAGGCGTTAGACTTGAGTTCTCGGCACCGTATACACCACAAGAAAACGGAAAGGTTGAGAGGAATTGGGGACAATCACCCCAATAGCTAGATGTCTTTTAGAGCAGTCAGGTTTAGAAAAAGAGTACTGGCCATATGCAATTAACATGGCAAGTGAGATTAAAAATTTTTGTTTCCATTCAGGTATTCAGAAGACACCTTTTGAGGCAATGTACAAGAAGAGACCTAACTTAGAATCAATCAAAGTTTTTGGTTGTTCAGCTTTCGTTCATGTTGAAAAAATTTTTGTTGAAATTTTTCGTGGTAAGATTGATAGAACTTCTCAAAAACGAATATTCTTAGGGTCTTCAGACAATAGTAAGAGTTATCTGGTAGGTATTCCAAATGACAAAGGGGTCTTTAAGGTTAGAAAATCTCGCAATGTAACTTTCAACGAAAACGAAATGTTTATTGAAGTCAAAGAAAAGAAGGAGGAGATAGTCAACAAGCATCATTCAGATGGTGATAGAGATTTAAACCCGGTAGCTTTCCTTGGTGAAATTGTTAACAACGAATTGCTACCTAAGTCTATTGATAAAGTAATTAGGGATAAAAACTGGTACGAGGCAATGAAGTTGGAATACAACTCATTAGTGGAGAATAAAGTTTGAGAAATGGTAGAGAACAAAGAAAATAAACCCATTGGTAGACCCTGGCACTTCGCCCTTAAGTTTGGTCCTAGTGGGGAGATAACAAGGTATAAGGAAGTTTACAACGAAACTTACTCACCAACAACACGCCTCTCAACAATTCGAGTACTGATAAGCTACGCAGTATATAAAAACACCGAGTTAAAACAAATGGATATCAAAACAGCATACTTAAACGCTAACATCGAAGAAGAAATCTTTATGCAACAGCCCAAAAGGTTTGAAAAGTTTGACATGCAAGGAAATTCATTAATTTGTAAGCTGAGGAAAAGATTATATGGATTGAAACAGTCCGGTAGAAATTGGTACTTAACAATCAAAACTTTTCTCAACCAATTAGGTTTCACGCCGGCTATTCAAGATGAGTGTCCTTTCATAAAGAAAGGAGAAAATGGTATAGAGGGATTAGTGTGTCTTTGGGTAGATGATATGGTGATATTAGGATTGCAGGAAGACTTTTGTGAAAACTTTAAAAATAAAGTTAGTGAGCAATTTCAAATTAGTAGTTATGGAGATCTTAGCTGGTTCTCAAATATAAAAATTGAGCGAACACAAAACGAAATTATGCTAAGCCAAGAAGCATATGTAGAAAAATTACTAGAGAAGTTTAACATGAGCGAATCAAAGACACTGGAAACACCTTTAGATGTTATCCTGAAACTATCAAAATTAGATTCACCAGAAATAGGCAGCAATGAACATAGAGAAATGCAATCATGTGATTATAGGGGTATAGTGGGATGTTTGAACTATTTGGCATTAACAAGTAGACCAGATATTGCACACGCAGCCAATTTATTGAGTTTGTTTGTTGAAAATCCGGGAAGGCGACATTGGAATGCGGCAAAAGGGTGTTTACGTTACCTAAAAGGTACAAAATCAGAGAAGATGGTTTTTAGAAAAAGTGAAACACTGGAGTTAACAGGATTTTCAGACTCAGATTGGGCAGACAACATAGACAATAGAAAAAGTACAAGTGGTTTTTGTTTTAAACTTAATAATAGTTCAGGTGCAATCAGTTGGGCTATCACGTTACAAAAGTGTGTATCTACTTCAACAGCTGAGGCTGAGCTTAACGCCGTAGTAGAGGCCAGTAAAGAAGCAGTACATTTAGTTAAACTATTACGAGAATTAGATTTAGAAATC
The DNA here is from genome assembly GCF_964194025.1 of Convolutriloba macropyga. Lineage (NCBI taxonomy): Eukaryota > Metazoa > Xenacoelomorpha > Acoela > Convolutidae > Convolutriloba > Convolutriloba macropyga. Next base: position 8,769 of record NW_027452030.1, read on the forward strand.
CGGCAGCTAGTAAACGTCTTTGTAGACAACCAAGCTTGTATTGCTCTAAGTAAAAATTCGATGAATCACGGAAAGACAAAGCACTTTTCATTAAAAGTGCACTTCGTTCGGAATTTAGTCCAAAGTCGACTATTAGAGCTAAACTACTTACCTACCGATCGCATGCCGGCAGACACACTTACAAAAGCATTGGGGAGGACCAAAGTATCAATTTTTCGTGATATCCTTCTCGGAACAAACACTTAACATGATAGGAGGAGTGTTGAAAGTATAATGTTAATTGTTTAAAGTATGGAAAGATATACGTACCTCATCCACCTGCTGATTTACATCTTGGTTATTTATGAAATGAGTGAATGCAACAAGGAGCTAACACGTGCTATTTATACTAGATTTGTCCCCAACTTTTCATATTGTTATAGGTGATATGATGACCCTTGATCTTTTAGAGAAGTAAATTATCAGAGTAAATAGCTAGTTAAGATCGGATGTCATAAGAAGTCAAGGAAGTTATAAATTAAAGGTGATCACCATGAATGTAAAAGTGCGGTAATTTGGAGTAATAAATATGGACTGAATTTCGTGTTAATCGCCACAGTTGTCAACCATTATTTCTAATTTAATTATTCGATTACAAGATTTGTCTCTGCGTTCCCATTAACCGACATATTTAAAACCCGACACAAAAAAAGAAACTCGCGCCCCATGTGCAACTACCAGGAAAATACCAGTGAAGAAGTTGTTCTTAACTCATGATAATTTCCCCGGTTAATTATGAGGATATGATGGTAACTTTGCTCCGTTCTTATCGAAAACGATGAACAGGGTGAAAGGGAATATTAGCAATGGTTTATAGTTGATGTTATCTTCTGTGTCAATGATCGGGTTTGTTCTTAGGACAGAGAGCTATGTCATAAAGCATGCAAAACGCACAGGTGTGAATTGAGTACCTTGGAGTACTGTTTTTGATAATCGTTATTTAAATGTCCAGTCGACCTTCAGTCACACTAAAACACTCACGTGCACATTTTAAAATACCGAAAGTCTGCAGTGCCAGAAGTCAAAATACGAGAAGTTGCTACTTAGCTAGAAGTTGAATTTCGTTGACTTTCGTCATTTTAAAACGTGCATCTTTCGTGTTTTAATTATGGTTACTTGACTCTGCAGAAGTCACTTCGAAATTCTGATTTAATATCTTGAAGCGCTTCGCGGTTTTCGATAAACGCCAGAAGTTCTCAGTGACTTCAAGCAGTCACTTAACCATTACTTAATAAACTCTTGTGGCGATACAACGGTTGATATTATAAGTATATTAACACATTAACGCCCATTTGACACTAGAAGATCTGCTCCCAAATTTAATAATATTTTTGTTACTTTTATCACATTTAGTATATAAACACTGCCAATAAAAGAGAGTGTGGTAAACACCTTGTCTAATATCGGCAGCGCTGGTATAAATTATGCAACTTTGTAACAGGAATTGATTAAAAACATTAGCACAGGTTATTACCGCCCTCTCGAAGTTATTCAACAACTTTACTTCGGCTCTAATTTGATTACTTCTCGATGGCTATAACCCGCCTAGTAATTTTCATTAATATACTGATACGCGAAACAGCAAAATTCTAATATTTTACAGTTACTATTGCGCAGTTAACTGTAATGGATAATCTTACCGCCTTTTTTGCTA
>NW_027452031.1:0-21941 GCF_964194025.1 Convolutriloba macropyga
CAATGATGGATTTCTTTCCTTGTGGAAGATATATCGTAAGATATTGAAATTAAGATTACTAAGGGTTTAAATCTAATCGAGTATGTGAATATCGTAATAAATTAAAAATTTGAAAACAGAAGAACCATAAAAAACCAACTTTTATAAAAAAATCCAAGTTCAATATTTTTTTGGTAAAGTTAATTCTTGAAAAGCATGAACATGACTAGCAACAGTGTAAAAACTTAACATCTTGATATGTGTTGAAGTTTATCTTGAGCAAAAACATAATTCTTTTATGAATTTTTATAGGTTTTCATATGAATTCAACGGCAACTTTTTTTTCTACTTAATTTCTTTTGATATATTTTAAACTATTGATTTTTATCACAATTACCTCACTCTTTCGGTATGCTGTTTTTGGTCTTGTTTTAGCGCAAGTGTGGAAAATTTTTTTGTCAGGTTTCAGTCCATGATTTTTAATTTCCCATCAAATCAGAAACCATACCAAAGCAGAAATAGTGCTAATTAAATTGAGTATATCTTTATTTGAAGTGTAAATCTAAAATAACAGCTTTCAAACCGAGAACCAACTTGGGCGGAACACTACCTGTAAGCTTACCAAGGTCAGGTTCACGTCGGTTACTTAGTTGGGTGCTGTTTTTGGTCTTGTTTTAGCGCAAGTGTAGAAAATTTTATCGCCAAAGCTTTCGAATCAAAACCTTTTTGTCGGGTTTCAGTCAGTGATTTTTAATTTCCCATCAAATCAGAAACCATACCAAAGCAGAAATAGTGCTAATTAAATTGAGTATATCTTTATTTGAAGAGTAAATCTAAAATAACAGCTTTCAAACCGAGAACCAACTTGTGTGGAACGCAACCTGTAAGCTTATTAAAGTCATATTCACGTCGGTTGCAGTTAACATCTTACTAAAATGTTAATCGTCTACAACGTTTTTAACTTTGTAAACAGTAAAATATAAGCCATGCGAACTAAAAAAAAACTACCCAAAAACTATTTTCTGAGAGCAACAAAATCATAAGAGTAACATTTTTGTCGTAAAACATTTATTAAAAAACTGGACAATAGCTGCTTTTGCTATACTTCGTTTTAAGGAAACTCAGATACCTGGAGCTATCGCAGCTCATTCAATTGATCTGTCGGAAGCGAAAAGGACGCACTTATAAAACTCTGAACAAATCTCTTTCCTAAAGATATTAAGTTGTTTTTTTTACCTTTTCTTTCCCTAAATGTGGGTCACTCTTCGGATTAACCACTTAGTTTTTTATACGCAAGACGAGCTCTTGTGTTTACTATAGAAAATAGGAAAAAAATATTTACTTCTGCATATTCTGCCAGTATATCAAAGCATTGAGAGGTTCCCAAACCATACCACCCGGGTAGAATTTTTCCGCCCAAAATGATGTAAGAGTGGGGCTGCAATGGGAGGATTTTTAAGGTCAATGAATCTTAAAAGTCTTACGTCTTTTTGGGGCTGCATTAGGCTTCCAACGGGGGTAAAATGGTGTAAGAGTGGGTTGGTAAAGAACAAATTAACCCCCACTCTTACATCTCTTTGGTCTGTCAAGGGGGGTAAAATGATGTAATCCGAAGAGTGACCCACAATTACCCCCTCACTCTTACACCATTTTACCCCCGTTGATGTAAAATGATGTAATCCGAAGAGTGACCCACAATTACCCCCTCACTCTTACACCATTTTACCCCCGTTGGACGCCTAATGCAGCCCAAAAAGACGCAGGAGTTTTGAGATGCATTTTCCTAAAAATTCCTCCCATTGCAGACCCACTCTTACATCATTTTGGGCTGAAAAAATCTAACCGGGTGGTATCGCTTGGAAACCTCTCAATATTTTGATATACTGGCAGAATTATGAAGAAGTGAATATTTTTTCCTATGTTCTATAGTAAACACAAGAGCTCGTGTTGCGTAAAAAAACTATGTGGTTAATCCGAAGATTGACCCACATTTAAGGAAAGAAAAGGTAAAAAAAACAACTTAATATCCTTAGGAAAATGGACCCTAGATTCGACGAAATTTAGAGATTGGTTCAGAGTTTTATACGTGCGTCGTTTTCGCTTCCAGACAGATCAATTGAATGAGCTGCGATAGCTCCAGGTATCTGAGTTTCCTTAAAACGAAGCATAGCAAACGCAGCTATTGTCCAGTTTTTTAATAATTGTTTTACGACAAAAATGTTACTCTTATGATTTTGTTGCTCTCAGAAAATAGTTTTTGGGTAGTTTTTTTTAGTTCGCATGGCTTATATTTTACTGTTTACAAAGTTAAAAACGTTTTTCTCTGTTACCCCCGAACTCTTACATCATTTTACCCCCTTGACAGACCCAAGATGTATAAGAGTGGGGGTTAGTTTGTCTTTTACCTCCTCACTCTTACACCATTTTACCCCCGTTAGGAAGCCTAATGCAGCCCAAAAAGACGTAAGAATTTTGAACCACTTTTTCCTAAAAAATCCTCTCATTGCAGCCCCACTCTTACATTGGTTTAAACCCCTCTGAACAATTTACGCCCTCACTCTTACACCACTTTACCCCCTTGGCAGCTCAACCCTTACATCATTTTAACCCCTCAATCTTACAGTGTTTTAGCCCCCATACTTGAGAAGACTGCCAGTCTTGAACCCAGAACCTCTGTACCCTCAACCGGTTCTCCTTAACATCAAGACAATCACTGCGTGTCCAACACTTTACAGTCTCTCTCTCTCTATATATATATATATATATATATATATATATATATATATATATATATAAATACATAAATAAATATGAATAAAACTTGTTAGAATTGCCCTCTCTCAACAAATTACCCCCTCACTCTTACATCATTTTACCCCCTCAGAACAAATTATCTCCAAACTCTTGTACCATTTTACCCCCCTTTGCAGCACAGCTCTCAGCTCAGTTTACCTCCTCTGAAAAAATCACCCCAACCCTTACACCGCTTTACCACCCTTGGTAGCTCAACTCTTAGTTCATTGTACGCCCTCTGAACAAATTACCCCCTCACTTTTACACCATTTAACCCAATTGGCGGCTCAATTATTATTTCATTTTACGCCCTCTGAACAATTTACCCGCTCACTCTTACACCATTTTATCCCCCTTGGCAGCTAAACTGTTATCTAATCTTACCCCCTCTTAACAATGTACCCCCTCACTCTCACACCATTTTAGCCCCCTCGGCGGCCCAGCTCTTACATCATTTTACCACATCTGAGCAAATTACCTCCTCTTTCTTACACCATTTTATCCCCCTTGACAGCTCAATTCTTACGTCAATTTACCCCCTCTGAACACATTAACCCCAACTCTTACACCTCTTTACTCCCCTTGGCAGCTAAACTGTTACCTAATGTTACACCCTCTGAACAAAGTACCTCCTCACTCTTACACCATTTTCCCCTCCTTGGCAGCACAACTCTTACATCATTTTACCACATCTGAACAAATTACACCCTCATTCTTACACCATTTTATCCCCCTTGGCAGCTCAATTCTTACATCATTTTACCCCCTCTAAACAAGTACCCACTCACTCTTAAACAATTTTACACACCTTGGCAGCTCAATTCTTAATTCATTTTAACCCTTTTGAACAAACTACCCCCTCACTCTTCCACCATTTAACCACCCTAGGCAGCTCAATTTTTACCTCACTTTACCCCCTCTGAACAAACTACCCCCTCACTCTTACTCCAATTTACCCCCTCGGCAACTTAACTCTTAAATCATCTTACCACCTTTGAAAAAATTACCCCCTCACTCTTACACCATTTTAGCCCCCTTGGCAGCCAAGCTCTTACCTCATTTTACCCCACTCTGAACAAATGACCCCTTATTGTTACACCATTTTACCCCCCTTGGAAGCTCAACTCTTATATCATTTTACCCCCTCTGAACAAATTACCCCCACACTATTACATCAATTTACCGCCCCATAGACAAATTACCCCCCCCCCACTCTTACAACAAAATGGGAGGATTTTAGGGAGGACATTCGACCCGGGCACCATGACATATATACCTACCTGTACATGAAGTAACGATCACTTGCGACTGTTGATTGGTTCCAATTTCGCACTGGTTAGTCCTCGAAACTGACACGTTGAACTTGTATTGAGAGCCAGGGGCCATTCCAGAAATTATTAGGGGAAGAGTTGAAGCCGAATTGTTGAAATTATCTTGTGGTTGATCTGACGGAGATGTGTGAACAGAAAAGTAGTCCCACCCTGTTGTGGGGGAAATTGACAAAAGTTCAATTGTCGTAGTGTTCTTCCGAACAAGAGTTGCTTCAATGTGTGGAGGGTCTAAAATAACAAACTAGTTGTGAAGACTGAAAGCAACCATCTAGTTACAGAATTGAAAAAAAAATGAGATCTCTACACTTGCAACACACATTTTCATTAATCAATGTTGAAGTACCGATATTTGAGTCGGAACTCAAATTTTAAATTAAAAAAAATAAAATTTTAATATTCACCTGTACATATGTTAAATGTTGCAATTTCACTATCAATAGAGATTGCTTCACCGCAGTTTGTACTTGTTCCAATAACAGCCACAATCTCTACAGTGTAACTAATCCCAGGTTCCAAATTCTCCAATGTCACATTATCATCAGCCGACTCTGATTGGATCCTTACAAACTGGGAAAACCTCACTCCATCCTTAAGTAGCCCAACAACAGCAAATGTGTCCGAAGAATTGATCATATTTCCAATAAGAGTAATCGAAGTCTGATCTACAATGGCAGCATTAAGTTGATGTTTTGGTGCGATGTATGGCGTGTGGGGAGCTGAAAACGAATGGATTTTATTTGTTTTCTTGCTCAGTTATTCTGTCTCGGAAAAAAGCCTTCCTAGAATTACTTGTAAGTCATCACAAATCGAATGAACTGTTGGGTACCATATCTATAGATTTAAGAGTGGAAATGGCTTTAACCATGACTTTAAAACACTGAGGCTAAGATCTGTTGTACGAAACTTAGATATTGAGTAGTTAATTAGATAGATTGCAGAGTTTCGGAGCCAATCATGAACATTTTTACTTTGAGAAAAAATTTTTGTAGTATAATTTTGATTGAAATCTATTTCCTAATTGATGTCTGGTTTCTCTTTGATATCTTAAAACCCAACAGCCGAGACAAATTTTATCGTCAGCAAAATTTCGGAACAAAACAAATTAAGTTTTCACCTGATTAGTTTTAAAACACTTGGAATCACTAGATGTCCTAGAAGATTAAAAAAAACACTTTGTTGCTTTTTGGAAGTTTGAAGGTGTTAATTTTTTCTAAAAAGTTCAAAGGTGTTCAGAACAACAATTTTAAATCCAGGACACTTTAGGGTTAAGATAAAGAATCTTAACTAGAAGCAAAATGGGGCTGTAGCAAAGTGTCCCACAATTTCTTTGCGGCGCAAATCTGTTTAGTAGTTTTTTTTTTCAAATATTTCAGCACCCAACGGTCAGGGCAGGACATTTGTGTGACAAAAAAAACACAACTGGCCTTTTGGAGTAAGAGAGCTACGGAGGTCCTTGAATTGGTACAACAAGAGATTAAAAAAGATTGCCCTATAACTGATAGTCACCTAAGCTTGCACCAAATTACTGGTCCTTGATATAACAGCGTGCCGAAGCAAAATGGAAATATAAAAAAAAAATTTTCTTGGACCTTTGTCATATTTCGTCACACAAAAAGTTCAAAATGAAGCTTTATAAACTGTCGATAGTTTCAAAATTCTTAAAAGATACAATAATCGGATGCATCGGAGTAAGTATGTGACATAGTTCGTTTAATTTTTAATTTTGCTATTGATTCCACCACTTTTCCCTTGTGCTATCTCAAAAAACAAATAACTTTCGGTGATAAAATTTTCCATCGAATTTTACTACACATACATGTGTTTCTGAGCTCAACAAGGCGACGTTTCAATAAATAGATGTACCAAATACAGAATGTTTAAAGAATCTGACTGGTTGAGAAATTTTAAACACTGTAACATAGTGCGTTCAATTAGTCTAAAATGGACATAGCCTATTTTTAGATTACATATTATACCGCTTGTGACCATGCCTCGCGTGTCGCGACCATGCTTCAGCCGCCCGTGGTATTTGCTATGACTCCATTAAACCGAACGTGAGATCGGTTCCCAGAAAAAAATAGGTATTTTCTTTGTTTCGTCTTTTCAAATTTAGAGCAAATTTCCGTTAAAATTTAAAGCATGCAGCATTTGTTTGGCCAGCGAAAAAAAAACTCTAGCTTCTGGTACCTCCGCCATTTTGACTAGGGCCGATTCACAAGCATCTCGTCCAAAATGCATATTTTAATTCTAATTTTTCAAAAACCTCAGCTTTTCAGTCTCATATTAAAACTTTGACGTCAACAATGTCAAAACGTCGACAATGTCTCAAACTAGTAATAATTGAGATTTTTTAAAAGATAAATAGAAGAGTTTGAAATATCATACGACACATTCCATTTGTTTTCTCTGCATTTAAGGTTAGCAACACAAATCATTAACAATAACTAAAAATAACTACAGGGAAATTTATGGGTAAAGTCAGTAACAACTTCACCAAGAGTTTTTCCGTTTAGACCAACTTAGTGGCAGACTTTTCAGAAATTGTCAGAACTTGGATCCAAAAATGGTCACAAACGGTTATATCTCCTACAAAACACCCATCTCCAGGATGGAAATAGGCCCTATCTTGAGTTTTACAAAACGACGGTCAAAATCATTCTTTTTCAATTTTATTGTGTCAAATTACAGCTTGGGTAAGATTCTATTTACCTGTGCAAACCGTTACGTTAACTGAAGAAGGTTGGTTTTCTCCAAAATTACAGTGGGTATTAATCTCAACAGACACGTCAAATGTATATTGCGAACCAGGTATCAACTCTGAGATTTTCAAGGGGAGGTCTGACTTTGTCAACCTGTGAATACTTCGCGAAAAAGGATAGGTGATATTGATTGAAAAGAAGTCCCATCCTGAATTTGGGTTGATTGACTTCAGTTCAATTGATGTAGTATTCCACTGTTCCAGCGTTGCTTCAATTTCCGGAGGATCTATATTGAGAAAGAATGACTATCAATAATTTTACTGAAGCATTTTTTATGCGTTTGATAAATGTACGTTAGTTTTTCCATTTTTTTAAATTGGTTTTCAAAAAAGAGCTGAATTTTATCTTCAGGCACAAACTTTATCATATAGAGTCAATAAGCGACAGCTCAAAATAATATATACATTCCTTGCTATGCCATTAATTAAGTTTCATGGACAAAAAAAAATGAAATTAGAAGTTCAAGAAAGTAGTTTTCATTTACCGGTGCAAATTTCAAGAGGTACTATTGCACTATCAGTTGAATTTGATTCTCCACAATTCGTATTCGTGCCAATAACAGACACCAACTCCACTGTGTAAATACTTCCAGCTGCCAAATTTCCTAACGTCACATTGTCATCATTCCCTTCCGACTGGATCCGTGTAAACTGGGAAATCCTCACTCCATCTTTTAGCAATCCAACGACAGCATAAGTGTCAGTGGAACTGATCATGCTTCCAATGAGAGAGATGGAGTTTTGGTTTACAGAAACTGCTCTAAGTGAATTTTCAGGGCTGATGTAGGGTACGTTAGAGACTAAAAATTCGTTTGAACTACTCAATTACTGATGCCTCAATTTTTTTTCAGATTTAAATTAATAGTGTCTATGTAAATACAAGAAAATTTGAGAAAAATGTCTACCTTGAAAAACTGCTGGAGGTCCAAATAAGAACAAAATTTAGGTACAATATGCAAAAAAATATTTCTTTTTACAAGAAACACTGTCTTCAGAAACTGAAAAAAGAATATCAAAAATACTGACAATCTTTTTTCGTTCGAGGACCAAACATACAGAAAATTTGATAAACTTCATAATCAGACTGTCCGATGATCCCATTTTTAATCGCATTAAAGAAAAAATATGTTTTTCTCCCATTATCAACTCATCATATTCTTTCATTATATTTACTCATTATATTCGCTCATTATATTTACGGTCTGATGATCCCATTTTAAATCGTATTACAGCGAAAATATGTTTTGTTTCCATTATCAGGCACTATTTCGAGAAGCGCAACTGAAGTATTCTTTTAAAGGCCTTCTCTTAAGGCAATTCTCAACTGAGAAGTTCGTTAAAAAATTGACCATTAAGTATCTTACAAACGGATGAAATTAAACCTTCCTACCTGTAATAATGCAAGCCATAAAAGAAACAAAACAAATTCATTCAGAAAAAAAAACTTTTGTTCAACGTTCTGTTTTCTGAGTCAACTGGGAGTCAGTTTTTAATCCATCATTTTGTTGTTTCGCGCAGTACTTAAATTTGTATTTTACAATTTGCTATGATTTTTCACCAGTAGGATTTTTTTACGCCAAGTTTGCATAATCGCATGCAGGGAAAATTTGGAAAACTGCAGACAAATTCTTAATAAGACTGTGATCCACTTTAATTATTTTTGTTGAAAGTTTTCGCATCGTCGATCGGTCATTTAGGAAAAAACAGTTGATTTTATTTACTATTATTATTGGCAAGGCAAAGTATTTTGAGAAGACCACTAGCCCCCTAAAACTGTTAATTTTTTTCTGATTATGTTTTAATTTCATTATTTCTTTAAAAATATATATTTCGCTAGAAATTTATACAACAAAAAATTACAAAAACTTAAAAATTGACTAACATTTCAATCAAGCTATTAAATACTTTGATTACGAAGCCTGTAATTCCTTATTAGGTTTTAATTTGAGTTTGTTGAGTTTTCTGGGGAAGTTGTTAGAATTTTTTTGTGACAATTTGAAATTCATTGTAAATCTCTACCTGTGCATGAGTTGACAGTAACCAATGATGGGTGATTCGTCATAGCCGGCAATTGCCGGAAAATGGCCGCGATATACGCTTGTGGCCCTCCATGAATTGAAACAAATAAAGGAATAAGATAGACAGATCAACCATCAGTCCTTTAATAGACCCCTAGACTCATTGGGTTATATTCGGACTGTCAATTTTATGACACAAACCGTCTATAAAGAAAAAACCCTATAAGATCTTTTTCAAAATTGATATTCGAAATCAAAACTCAAGACTAATAATCAAGAATTAGGGCATATATGCTTGGCACTCCTTAGATGCACACAATTAACAACTAAATGTGCATAAAATTTAAATTTGCATAAGTGAGTTCAGAAGTCATTATTTGAGTGAGTTAAGTCACGCAGTTGACCTATAAGCAGAAATGACTTCACATACGCAAAATTGAAATGCAAATCAGTAGGGGTCACTGAAGTCAATGAAAAAGTCAATTCCAAGAAGTCAGGTCGTAAGAATCATCGACGGAGACGACGAATTAAAAAAACATAGCCGGTAACGAATCGAATCGTTGTGCATTATAATCTCTAACCTAGCCGTACCGAAATCAGAGCATCAAAGTAGACAAGAGAAAAAAAAACAAAAGTAGCCCAACAAACCAGATTAAAGTGTTTTAAAAATGCTGAAAATTTTTTAGCTGCGGGGGGGGGAGCTAGTGGGGTGGGTGGCTAGGTAGGTTGGTGAGGTGGGTAGTGCTGGGGTAGTTGGGGGGGGGGGGGGTAGGTGGCGGTAGTTAGGTGAAGGGAGGGGGTAGTTTGGGGGTTAGTGTTAGGTGGGGGGATAAGTTGGGGCGGGGGGTAGGTAGGTGGTGGGGGGAGGGGGTTAGGTAGTTGGTGGTGTTGGGGGGGGGGGTAAGTAGGCGAGTGGGCGGGTAGATAGATTGCGGAGGTGGGTAGTGCTGGGGTAATTTGTAGGTGGGGTAGCCAGGTGAAGGGAGGGGGTAGGGGTAGGTGGGGGTAAGTTGGGGGCGCTGGGGGGGGGGTAGGTAGGTGTTGGTGGTAGGGGTTAGATAGGTGGTGGGGGGTTGTGCGGTGTAGTTTAGATAATTAGGGTTGACTTATATAGGAACAAAAATCTCAAAATGACCTGTTCACCTTGAACATCACCAGCAGTTCCTAATTAGTATACATTACAAATGAAGCTACTGTTAAGATCCAATGTTCGAAAACAGAAGTCAACAATCAAAAACGGAGGTAAATGCTCGAACGCTCGAACAGAAAGAAGTCAAAATTCAAGTCATGAACAATCTTGCTTTCTGCTAAAAAAACCTGTAGAATCTCTATACTCCACTTCGAGTCGTAAAAACCTATAGAATCTCAATACTCCTCTTCAAGTCGTAAAAACCACGATGTCCTCAATAATAGCCGCTATCGCTTCGCGGCAATTAATTAATTGTAAATTTCTACCTGTGCATGAATTGACAGAAACCGATGATGGGTGATTTGTTCCGTAGTCACAAGAAGAGCTGATTGCTACAGAGATGTCGAATATATACTGCGATCCAGGAATCAGACCATAGATGCTCAGTGGCAAACTGAGGGCTGTTTCATTCACAAAAGATTGCTGAATATTAGGTGCTGAATCAATCGAAAAGAAGTCCCAGCCTGTGATGGGTCTAATTGACGTAAGCTCAATTGTTGTAGTGTTGTGTTGAACGAAAAGAGCATAAATTGTGCCAGGATCTGAAGAGAAATAAAACTGAAAATAAGTGAAAATGTGAATTTAGTGAATGAACCAGACAAGAAACAATAATATCATTGATAAGGTTTTGAGTCAAAAAGTAAAAAAAAGAGTCCGGATTTGCCTGATCTAATGTTCAATCTGCCAGTGATTCAAGATTTTTCCAGACATGTAAACATTTATTGTAATCGAAAAGCCGACTATGTTGCAGTAAGGCATGTCCAATTTTCTCAAATAAATAAAGTTCTCCAATAATCTGGAAAAACATCATGTTTCGTTTTACTGGGCGCTGCCTTTTCGACGCACAAAATTGAAATTAAAAAGAACTTAATGATCGAATTCAGAACTATTTCTTCGGAATGAAGAAAACATTTTTGTTGACGATAAATTTGGTAACTGATTTTGTTGCAGACATAAAAATCAAACAAGAAACCATCCATGCAATTGTAATATATACATGAACGACCAAAAATTGACATCGCGCACAATATGCAAACAATTAGAACGCATTCTTCAAAAAATACAATAAAAAATTGGGCACCTGTGCAAATTGTTAACTTGGTTATTTCACTATCTGTTGTGTTTTCTTTTCCACAATCTGTGCTTGTGCCAATAACAGACACCAACTCCACTGTATAGCTTTTCCCAGGCATCAAATTGGTAATAGTCACATTGTCATTAGCTGCAGCTGATTGGATTCTGGTGAAGTGAGCTAACTTGGTGCCGTTCTCCCATAATCCAACCACAGCGTACGTGTCAGAGCTGCTGATCAAGCTTCCAATAAGAGTAATTGATGTTCGACTGACAATTGCGATATTCAAATGATCTCGTGAACTGACTTCGGGAGCGTTTGGTACTTAAAAAAAATGAATTAAAAACGCGGCAACAGTGTCACAGAAAAAAAACAAAATGGAAACATGTACTATTATGGGCTGACACCTTATTTGCTGTCTTGCTTGGATCATGTATTCGATACAATAAAAGTCATAGGGTATCTTTTTGTATTAAACAATCCTTGCATGAGAATCATGAAATACTATTTGATCCATACCTGATTACCAGTAAAATATATATTCATTCGAATAAGGCAATTGTGAACTCAAGCAAGGTATTTTGGATTTTCTATGACTACAAGTTTTTTAGATTGATGAGTTTAGCTTATTCGCACTTTTTCTGAACGCGATCAATTGTTCCATTTTTTCAGATAATAATCAATTGCTATCGCTATATCAGAGTACTAAAACACCGAGGCTGATTAATTATCAGATCTTCATTAAACTTGCAAAAACAATGAAGATTCGAAGCAACTGCGGATCGAGCATTTACAATTGCATTTTATGTTCCCAACTAAATTTTTGAAAATTTATTTTTGAACCAATGGGATTAAGGAGAATACTAGACAGCAAACATAACATCATAGGAGTGTTGGAGGGCCCAAAAATGGCTTGGTAAAATTTCTCTTAAAATTTCTGGTCAATTTCTACAAAAAATTCTGATTATCTGGCAAACATGGAAAAAAAACTGATTGAAAAATAGTGAGACAAACTAAAAAATGGATGGGAAACAATGAGAAAATGCTGACGTGAAATATTACGTGGGATTGGAAACGAAGCAAAGGATGAATTTAATGTGCTTTCACGTCGGCAAAATATCAGAACAAGGAACCTCCAAAAAACCAGAATTACCATCAAACTTCTCCACTTTTGAAAAATCGAAAATTAAGTTTACCACTGTGCAGTAAATTTCCAGTCTGATTCATTTAAAAAATAGATCATTGTATTTTATTTACGAGATCAAGATCAAACGAAAAAAGGACAAGGAAAGATTGTATTCCTTTGCGATAAGATTTTGAATAAAGAGATAGTGCCATGCTCAATGATCTCTGAGCAGTTTTTGAACTGTTTAACGTGCTTGTAAAATTAGATTAAATTCTTTTATGAATGTAATTGAATTTAATTCTTTAAGTGTTTCCATTCTTTAAAACTATGATTCGACGATGTTGCAAAATTAACTTCCGAGACAAGGACTTAAAACATGCGACAATGCAGACCTTTTCGACTATGATTAGATTAAAAAAATAAACATGCTAAAAATTGAATATTTGATACTTTTTTTTCTCTAGTTTAATTTAAAATTTTTGTTCATCGTAGACTTAAGTTGTGAAGTTTGCTCAAAAAATAACCTTTACTTCTAGTTTTGTTGATCTGCGGATTTCTCATAATTGCAAAACAGTACCATACGGTTAAAGATTTTGAAGTTTTTCTAAAGTTTTTATTGGTCATTCACGGTTACAATGGAGTTTTTTTTTATTTAAAACACGAGAAATTTCGCACGCTTGATTTAATTAAATAATAACAAAAAAATTAATCAATAAAATAATAATTTTCTGTTTTTTCAGAAAATTAAATTTAAACTTAAGGTGGAGATAATTTCAGCAAAAGACATTACAAATATGGTAATCAGACCTTTAATAACTATTTTTTATATTTGCTAGAATGGTTTGCGTAAAACTTATAATCAGTGTGAGCGGTTTTATAAGATGAAAAAGAAACCCACTTTTTGTGAAAACAGTAATTTCTCAACTGTTTGCAAACTTTGGATATTAGAAATATCCACCATGAAATCAAATTTGCAAGTAAATTCTGCACTGAAGCGCTAACTTCATAATTTAGCTTGTGAAAATTTGAAAGGAATCTATGTCGCAGACGGCTCCGTTTGCAATCTTTCATACTCCTTACAATTTTTTTTGCCCTCGTATCTCTTTTTTACTCGCGATTTGATATGATATTATAAAAACGTGTTCATTTCAAGTTCAACAAAATCAGTAATTCGCGTTTATTGGTTCAAAAGTATGATTTTAAGATACAGCTTGAACGATAAAATTAACTTGGAGAGAAATTTAAGAGGAGACATTTCCAGGTGTATGTTAGACGATCTCAACAAAATCATCAAAAGGGTTTTGTTTTTCAGTTTATCTACAAAATGGTCTTTAATTGAGTGTTTTATGTCAACTTTCAGCATTGTATACTGAAATTTTACTCCGACACAGCAAAATTTGTAACCGATATGTACCCAGTTTGAGGTGCCACGCCGAAATTCGATATGTCCAGACCGAAATGGGGGGGGGGCGTGTTATAGACATCGATAATTCATATGATTCTGACATACCATATTTTGCGGCCAAAAACTTTGATTCCTGTGAAATTGATTCATAAGCCCAAAAATATACGATTGAACAAAGCGCACGTGTCGTGCTGAAGCCATGAAATAAAGGTAATTTTAACAAGCCCAAGTTTTGAACCCAAGTAATCTAAAGACGACAAGACGCCACAAAGCCCCCCTATTTTCGAGTCGAGGGCCAGGGCATTGTCATGGCGTACGTTCGAAAAAACGCACGCCTTGGAAAGAATACTATCCAGAAAACATGTGATGTACGATTCGAATCTGCAAGTATTTGTGCGAATAAGTGCGCAATAGTTTGACAGTGTGCATTGTTGACAGTGTTTCCATTCTTTGAGACTATGATTCTACGATGTTGCAATACTAACTTCCGAGACAAGGACTTAAAACATGCGACAATGCAGACCTTTTCGACTATGATTAGATAAAAAAAATAAACATGCTAAAAATTGAATATTTGATAGTTTTTTTTTTAAATTCCAATTGCGTTCGGCCGCCAAAACTGATAGTTTAGCTAGGTCTACCGATAAAATTAGCAGAACTTTGAAATCCTTAAAATATTAAAATATTCTCTCCAAATTATTTCGATGTTTCTGAAGTATCTTAAGCGTAACAAGAAGTCTAGGGAAAAGGAACCTAAGAAAAAAGTAGGAAGTTTTAGAAATGTTAATATTATCGTCTTTCGCTGTTAATTTGACTCTTTTTTCATAAGACCTAAACCTTTCGCTTAGCTGTCACAATTAATTTGAATTATCTGCCATTTTGTTTCGAAATTGAAAGGAACGCAACTGAACAAAAATATAGAAATTACCCAAAAGAGGGTTTAGGAATCTAAGGGCCATAATTAGAAATCGAAGTGTCGGTAGTATATCTCAAAATATTAGCTGAAAATGAACTATTTAATTTATGATTTTTCTAGCGAGGTATGAAACTAAACAAGTAGACTTATGATTCAAACTAACATGAGGGTTATTAATCGAACTTTGACTTGGGGCATGCACAGCGGATCAGATTTCTCTAATTTTGGGCACTGAGAAAAAAATGATCAGAAGGATGTGATGAAGAAACAAGTTGTGAAGAGCTCCCCCTATAGTTGAGAGAACTAAACAATTTTTACCCCGGAAATGTTTTGTATTTCAGTTTTTCGTGCTATTCGGCTATGTTGGTGATATTGGGTAGGTTCTGTAATGGAAATAACAAATAGTTGACTTATATTTTTGAACTTACGAATTTGTTGGTATGATCAGAAAAAAAGGGTCGGTATATCCGGTTTGACATGAGAGAATTCGTTGTTATTTTCCATCAAAATTAAATTTCTTTTAATATTGTATCAGATGAGTTTGTAGCAATTTCTCGCCTACAAAAATGGACGAATATTCAAAAATCACTAATATTTTATGAAAACTCGTTTTAACAAGAACAAAGACCATTTGTGGAAAACCAAACCGTTATAAACAGCAAATTTTAGATCAGAAAATACAACCTGAAATTTTTTTTTGAAAGAGTATGAGTTTTTTGTTTGCTTCTAAATATTGAAAGGCAATGACTTTTTTTGTCGTTTTCACATGATTTTTTGAAGTTTAAAACTGGACGTGTATACGGCTTCGCGATGTCTAATTCCGATCATATTGAGGATTTCCTGAAACAAATATTTTTGAGCTTTGCTCAGTCTAAGCTGGGAAAATTGAGTTGCTGCGGCGACTTTTCTTGTCTCAAGTATTACTGTGTTTGCCGATTAAATCTCAACCCAGGATTCCACAAAAAATATTTGCATATCCATAAACTTCAGACCTGTGCATGTAATCACAGTAACAGAAGAGGGTTGATTTGTTCCAAAGTCGCAATCATTGCTGATTGTCACATAGATGTTGAACATGTATCGTGAACCAGGGTTAAGACCAGATATATCCAGAGGAAGGCTCTTCGAGGGTTCGTTAAGAAGTTGGTTGAAACTTTGGGTTGAAGCTGATGTGATTGAAAAATAATCCCAGCCTGTTTTGGGAGTAATGGAGGCAAACTCGATGGTTGTTGTGTTTTTGGGGACCAACACTGCATCAATGACAGGAGGATCTAAATAGTACAAACTGCAAACCAATGAATGATGTTTCTACAATTTCAATTATTTCTATAATGTCTCGCAAATAAACGATAAGATTGCTTTTTTTCTAACCTTAAATATGGTTGGACGTGAAATTGGTAGACAGGGATTTTAGCCGATGGCCAAAAATGAGGCATTCAATCGACAATTCAAGTAATATGAGCTAATAGATTTTTTCTGAGCATCTGATTGGCTAATGAAAAACGATATTTCTTAAGCGGACAAATAAACGGCACAATTTTTACCAACTAGCGTAACGAAGGTTTATCTGTGGTTGCACCCACCATCTGCTCCCTTTTCAAGGACAGGTGGAGTGAAGCGCCACCCGACCACACAAATAATGGTCCAGCAAAACCAGTCATTTACCGACCTATGATATACTTTGACCAATAAGAAAGAAAATATCGGCTAAATTTCTAATTTTCTCCATGTCGGCAAAACTCCCTGTCAGCAAAATTAGCGCTAGAACCAACGAATACATTAACGCTAGAGCTATGATTGGCCAATTTAAAACCGTATTGCGTAAAAGGTAGGGTGCGCCATACCCTATCTTTCACCAAGAGAAAAAAGAGTCCACCAATATAGTGATATCGACCAATTAGAGGAATAAACTGTCGGCTAAATTTTTCTATAAGTCCTTTCCGCCAATTTTCATAGCACTGAGAAGTAGATTGCGACAAAAAATCGCTAGAAATTTAGTTGACTAATATTGTACAGTAAATAGTTCACTAAACTTATGTAAACTTTCTATCTTGTAAATATTTTTGTTAGATCCCGAGGCACTGCACTTTATTCTCCCAAAAAAATCTCGCAAGATCTTGTAAGAATCTTGCAAGAAAAAGTTATTCTCGCAATATCTTGAATAAAAGTTGTAGGATTTTGCAAGATGAAATTTTGTTTCCAACTAGGCAGTGTGCTCATTGTAAAATTAGCTCCAAAAAGTACTTGTGAAAATTGGCAACTAATTTTGGCCAATTTCTTTGCGTTCAGTTGCATTTATGATGAGCAGAACTAAATATTTTATTTATCACAGCTTTGTTAAAACTGAGGTTAAGAGAAGACAATAACTGACCAGTGCAGATTGCTAAGTTACTAATTTCACTCTCTGTTATGTTTTCACTTCCGCAATCTGTGTTTGTGCCAATAATGGCCACCAACTCCACTGTATAGCGCTTCCCAGGCACCAAATTGTCCAATGTTACATTGTTGTCGGCAGACGCTGACTGAACCCGTGTAAAATTGGGAAGCCTCATTCCCTCGTCCAACATTCCGACCGCAGCATACGTGTCAGACGAAACGATCAGGATTCCATGGAGAGTAATTGATGTTCGATTTGCGATGGCAACACTCAGTTGATCTTGTGAACTTATGTAGGGTGCGTTTGGTACTGAAAAATTTCCTTTGGATATAACTAAGCATCTGAGGAGGAATATGAATTATTTTTTAACCTTGTCAAAATTTGTCGTATTACGTCAAAAAACTGTGAAAACAATATTATACTTTATTTTGCCTTCAAATATTACGTGCAAATTAAGTTGAGAACAACTGTATTGAAGATATTGGAGCTGTAGGAAAACGGTATGCATATTGTATAAATTTGACCTTTTGTTCAAATTGCACAAATTTTTGAATTTGACCATTGGAGTGGCTTTCCAAATCAAATATTTAGTTTCCTTGCAATAATAAGACTTACTTGTGCATATGGTTACATCGGATGCAGATGGGTGATTAGTTCCATAATCACAATTTCTGCTAATCAAAGCAGAGACGTTGAATTTGTATTGAGATCCGGGAACCAATCCAGCAATTTGAAGAGGTAGAGATGAAACTGTTTCGTTGAAAATTGCTTGTGGAATCGAGGGAGTTGCGTCAACTGAATAAAGTTCCCACCCTGTGTTAGGAACAATTGATGACAGCTCAATTGTGGTAGTGTTTGCTTGTGTCAAAGTTGCCTTGATATTTGGTGGGTCTAAAGAGAAAAAATGCAACAGATCAAAGGGTAAAAAAAACTTAACAATATAGTAAAAAAATACAATATCTGAGAATGTCAAACAGAGACAATATGGCTTGAAAATCAGCTTGAAAAAAAAAATTGTAAGTTAAATTGTTTAAATGATTATAAGTTTCAAGTTAAATTTTTAAATTTTGGATCTAGAACACGTTGTAGAATTGCTGAGCAAGAAATGAAAAAAATGATAAAAAAGCGAGATTTAATGACTTTAAACTATTTTGTTTACCTGTACATATATTGACAGATACCAGTTCACTGTCGATCACAGTTCCTCCTCCGCAATTTGTACTTGTTCCAAAGACTGACACGAGCTCTACGGTGTACCATTTTCCCGGAGACAGAGTCGCAACTGTCAAATTTGCATCAGCCGACTCGGACTGTATTCGGGAAAAGTGGGAAATCCGTGTCCCGTTTTCCCAGAGTCCAATTGCAGCGAATGCGTCAGAAGAATTGATACTGAGACCAATGATTGTAATTGAGGTTTGATTTATCTTGACTGCAACAAGTTGTTCATTTTGACTGAGGAATGGTCGTTCGGGAACTGAAAGAAAATATCAGTAGAACAAAAACATAAATAGCAATAAAAATATCCTAAGAATAGTTTTTCAAAAACAAAACTTGATGCTGTTATTATATTTCAGTTTGAGGAAATCGTAAGCAAAAAAAAACATTTAACTTATATAGAACTCAAAGATATTTGTTTATAGATATTTGTTTCGGAAAAAAAATCAAGTCTTCTTAAGTTAATTTCTCGTTCTTGTCATTCAGAACTGAAGTTCATTAGAATTCTGAAAAGATTTTACCAGATCAGTCCCTCATTTTCAAATTCAAAATGCTCTTAAATTGATTCTACAGTTTTTTTTTAAAGACGATAGTTAAATCATTTAAAATGATGAAGGTTGGTTCATGAAAAAAATTCAAAGAAAGTTTTTTATTATTCAAAAGTGAGGAGATCTCTTTTACGTCAGCTTTTTTGTCAATACCTCATTTTAAAATGGCAGATGAATAGTAGGAGCTTGAAAAAACTCTTGTCATTCAGAACTGAAATTCATTAGAAACCTGAAAAGATTTTACCAGATCAGTCCCTCATTTTCAAATTCAAAATGCTCTTTTAAATTGATTCTACAGTTTTTTTAAAGACGAAAGTTAAATCATTTAAAATGATGAAGGTTGGTTCATGAAAAGAAAATTCAAAGAAATTTTTTAATTCAAAAGTGAGGAGATCTTTTTTACGTCAGCTTTTTTGTCAATACCTCATTTTAAAAAAATGGCAGATGAATAGTCAGAGCTTGAAAAAGTAAGCCAACGAGATCTCTCTAGCAATTTTTTTGAAATTAGAAATAATAATAATAATTAATAATAATAAAGTTCATAATGCTATCTAAATGTTTCAAGTAGCAAGAGCCACAGGAATCTCATTTTATCTCATTTAACTAATTACAACACAAATGATGTTTCATTGATAAAATATTTTGGTTTGCGGAGAATTTAACAAGAGCTAGCTATTGAAATTTATCCAGTGAAATTTTTGTGATGCTTTTTAGCAGATCTAAGTTTGAGACAAGAATTTTTCTAAAATTAGATAAGCGAAAAAGTTAGATTAACACTGGTGATCGAAATGCGAATTTTAATTTTTTATTTATAACTTGTGCATGACTTTCGATTTACCTGTGCATGCATTCACAACAACTGAAGACGGGTGATTTGTTCCATAATCACAGAAAGTACTGATCGTGGCAGATATGTTAATTACGTATTGAGAGCCGGGTTCCAGACCGAAAATATCCAGTGGGAGACTCACAGCTGGTTCATTGACAAATATTTGGGGAGTTCGAGGCCATGAATTGATAGAAAAGAAGTCCCAGCCAGCATTGGGGTTAATCGATGCGAACTCAATGGATGTAGTGTTTCTGGGTATAAAACTTGCATCAATATTGGGCGGATCTAAATTAAATAATTGATCGTTAAATCAATTAAATTCTTGTAGTGTTTTATCAACGAATTAATCGTGTAATTAATCGTGTACCAAGAATCACAGCAATATTTGAGCAGACATACTTCTTCAGATCAATTTTAGAACACTGTAGAAAATGATTTTCAGTTGAAAATCTCCTATTTTATTTATTGTATGCAGTTATATGTTAAATTTTCTCCATTCATTTTGCATTTGAGATTTTGCATTCACTTTAAAATGGAATGTCTCACACGATGGGACTGTAAACTCCCCGCTCCCTAAACTACAGGAAACCCTGTAACTATGAACCATCACATATCACATTCAACACATAATTTAATGAAAAACGCACAATGAGTTGAACTAATACTCCAAAATCTCTGCTTTGAAAAATCTCTGCTTCCGAATGCTAAGTATTTACATTTTTGATATCAGCCTAAAACGGGTAGCTGCACAAAAAGTAAACATCTTTTTGAGAGAGAGAGAGATATTTAGCTTTTTCGTATAAATACAATAAAGCAAGGGTGATCAACGGGGAGATCAAGATCCTCTTTTCAGATCACCCTCTCAGATAAATACCTGTACAAATAGTGAACAATGATATTCCACTATCCGTTATGTTTGCGACTCCACAATCCGTACTTGTGCCAATAACAGATACAACCTCTAAGGTGTAACTTTTCCCAGGTAACAAATTCCACAATGTCACATTATCATTTGCCGACTGTGACTGGATCCGAGTGAAGTTTTCAATCCTTGTTCCATTTTCCAACAGTCCAACCACAGCGTATGTGTCGGATGAGTTGATAAGCCCTCCAATGAGTGTGATTGATGTTTGACTTACAACTGCAACGCTGGCTTGATTTTGTGAACTAATGTGGGGTGCATTAGGAACTGAAATATAATAGAATTATTAAACAAAAGTGAACAGGCATATTTGATCAGGACATGGGTAACATCAACCTTGAGCCCAAGCCTCAATCAACTGGCATAAGAGTTAGGATAAAGCAATCAAAATGTCTATATAGTTTTAGTTTTCTTTATTTTCCCCTGCTATCTTTGGAAATGTTTGTAGTAGCAAATATGGAGAGTCAACGACAAAAAGCTTTGAAAAAAACTAGAATTTTATTTCACATGCAGGTTATAAATGAGTTAATCGAAGAGACAAATGATATTGACACAATACTATCGTAAAAAGTCAAGTTGAACTTTGAGCGTCTGATTAAACGTTTTAACTGCTGTTCATTTTTTTTATTAAATGTTTTAACTGCTGTTCATTTTTTCTACAATATCTATGAAGCAAACTTTTGTGCATGCGTATATTTTTTTTATCCAAATCCTACATCCTGTATAGAAAAGTTTCTTTAAATGTTTCAAGATTCAGCAAAAGAATTACAATTTAAATTTCATACATTTATCGATATTTCAATTGTTGAAATCTATTTAAATCAGTGAAACTTGATATTTTTTCAAACAAAGGCTCAAAAGCTGCGCTAAGTTAATCAGCTGCTGGCAAAATGTTGAGCTATTATCTGAGTGTGTTGCTCAAAAATTAAAAACATTTAAAATTGCTTTGCAAATGATATGGTAGAGAAAGCAACTTAAAAAATTTCCTTGCTATTCAAAGTCATTTATGAACGCAATGTCTTTAATTCTGTTGAAGAAAAGATGCCGATGTATCATTTTTTCAGAAATATTTTGGATGTACATGTAAATTTCTCTTAAAACGTTTTCGGTAACTAATTCTTGGCATCGAGAAAACCTAATGAGAAAAAGAAAATTATTGATTTCAGGGAAGATCAGATAAATGAAAAAACACGAAAGCAGTGATGATTCATCCCTGAAAATCATCAGAAATACTTTTTCTCTCAATTGACTTTGCAAAGCAAAGTTGAAAAAAAACCAAGCAACAGATTACTGACAGAAAATTTTATGGCGTTTTAAAATTTTTGCGTGTCATTTCAATCGAGCAAACTTCAATCAGAAACTTATTTGATCTTCCTAAATTTTTCGCAGTTTTAAGTCTTGTATGCCAACCAAAAGTTCTTCATTACTTTATCTGAAAATTATTCAACTCAATATTTTATCTG
>NW_027452032.1:0-25000 GCF_964194025.1 Convolutriloba macropyga
AATCAGAGTGCGAGAAAAGCGCTCCCAAATGGCCTAACAGTGGCAGCCAATCAGAGTGCGAGAAAAGCGCTCCCAAATGGCCTAACAGTGGCAGCCAATCAGAGTGCGAGAAAAGCGCTCCCAAATGGCCTAACAGTGGCAGCCAATCAGAGTGCGAGAAAAAGCGCTCCCAAATGGCCTAACAGTGGCAGCCAATCAGAGTGCGAGAAAAGCGCTCCCAAATGGCCTAACAGTGGCAGCCAATCAGAGTGCGAGAAAAGCGCTCCCAAATGGCCTAACAGTGGCAGCCAATCAGAGTGCGAGAAAAGCGCTCCCAAATGGCCTAACAGTGGCAGCCAATCAGAGTGCGAGAAAAGCGCTCCCAAATGGCCTAACAGTGGCAGCCAATCAGAGTGCGAGAAAAGCGCTCCCAAATGGCCTAACAGTGGCAGCCAATCAGAGTGCGAGAAAAGCGCTCCCAAATGGCCTAACAGTGGCAGCCAATCAGAGTGCGAGAAAAGCGCTCCCAAATGGCCTAACAGTGGCAGCCAATCAGAGTGCGAGAAAAGCGCTCCCAAATGGCCTAACAGTGGCAGCCAATCAGAGTGCGAGAAAAGCGCTCCCAAATGGCCTAACAGTGGCAGCCAATCAGAGTGCGAGAAAAGCGCTCCCAAATGGCCTAACAGTGGCAGCCAATCAGAGTGCGAGAAAAGCGCTCCCAAATGGCCTAACAGTGGCAGCCAATCAGAGTGCGAGAAAAGCGCTCCCAAATGGCCTAACAGTGGCAGCCAATCAGAGTGCGAGAAAAGCGCTCCCAAATGGCCTAACAGTGGCAGCCAATCAGAGTGCGAGAAAAGCGCTCCCAAATGGCCTAACAGTGGCAGCCAATCAGAGTGCGAGAAAAGCGCTCCCAAATGGCCTAACAGTGGCAGCCAATCAGAGTGCGAGAAAAGCGCTCCCAAATGGCCTAACAGTGGCAGCCAGCTAGAGCTAGCTTAAGTTAGCTTGGGTTAGCTTGAGTTAGCTTTAATTAGCTTTAATTAGCTTAAGCTAGCTTAAGTTAGCTTGGGTTAGCTTGAGTTAGCTTGAGCTAGCTTGAGTTAGCTTGAATTAGCTTGAGTTAGCTTGAATTAGCTTGAGTTAGCTTGAGTTAGCTTGAATTAGCTTGAGTTAGCTTGAGTTAGCTCGGGTTAGCTTGAGTTTGACTTCATTAACCCAAGTTAGCTTGGGTTAACTTCATTAAGTTAGCTTGAACTAGCTTGAGTTAGCTTGAGTTAGCTTGAGTTAGCTTGAGTTAGCTTGAGTTAGCTTGTCTTAGCTTTAGCTAGCTTGAGTTAGCTTGAACTAGCTTTAGCTACCTTGAGTTAGCTTGAGTTAGCTCGGGTTAGCTTGAGTTAGCTTGAGTTAGCTTGAGTTAGCTTTAGCTAGCTTGAGTTAGCTTGAGTTAGCTTGAGTTAGCTTGAGTTAGCTTGAATTAGCTTGAGTTAGCTTGAGTTAGCTTTAGCTAGCTTGGGTTAGCTTGAGCTAGCTTGAGTTAGCTCGGGTTAGCTTGAGTTAGCTTGAGTTAGCTTTAGCTAGCTTGAGTTAGCTTGAGTTAGCTTGAGTTAGCTTGAGTTAGCTTTAGCTAGCTTGAGTTAGCTTGAACTAGCTTGAGTTAGCTTGAGCTAGCTTGAGTTAGCTTGAGTTAGCTTGAGTTAGCTTTAGCTAGCTTGAGTTAGCTTGAACTAGCTTTAGTTAGCTTGAGTTAGCTTGAGTTAGCTTGAGTTAGCTTGAGTTAGCTTGTCTTAGCTTTAGCTAGCTTGAGTTAGCTTGAACTAGCTTTAGCTACCTTGAGTTAGCTTGAGTTAGCTCGGGTTAGCTTGAGTTAGCTTGAGTTAGCTTGAGTTAGCTTTAGCTAGCTTGAGTTAGCTTGAGTTAGCTTGAGTTAGCTTGAACTAGCTTGAGTTAGCTTGAGTTAGCTTGAGTTAGCTTGAGTTAGCTTGAGTTAGCTTGAGTTAGCTTGTCTTAGCTTTAGCTAGCTTGAGTTAGCTTGAACTAGCTTTAGCTACCTTGAGTTAGCTCGAGTTAGCTCGGGTTAGCTTGAGTTAGCTTGAGTTAGCTTGAGTTAGCTTTAGCTAGCTTGAGTTAGCTTGAGTTAGCTTGAGTTAGCTTGAGTTAGCTTGAATTAGCTTGAGTTAGCTTGAGTTAGCTTTAGCTAGCTTGGGTTAGCTTGAGCTAGCTTGAGTTAGCTCGGGTTAGCTTGAGTTAGCTTGAGTTAGCTTTAGCTAGCTTGAGTTAGCTTGAGTTAGCTTGAGTTAGCTTGAGTTAGCTTTAGCTAGCTTGAGTTAGCTTGAACTAGCTTGAGTTAGCTTGAGCTAGCTTGAGTTAGCTTGAGTTAGCTTGAGTTAGCTTTAGCTAGCTTGAGTTAGCTTGAACTAGCTTGAGTTAGCTTGAGTTAGCTTGAGTTAGCTTGTCTTAGCTTTAGCTAGCTTGAGCTAGCTTGAACTAGCTTTAGCTACCTTGAGTTAGCTTGAGTTAGCTCGGGTTAGCTTGAGTTAGCTTGAGTTAGCTTGAGTTAGCTTTAGCTAGCTTGAGTTAGCTTGAGTTAGCTTGAGTTAGCTTGAACTAGCTTGAGTTAGCTTGAGTTAGCTTGAGTTAGCTTGAGTTAGCTTGAGTTAGCTTGTCTTAGCTTTAGCTAGCTTGAGTTAGCTTGAACTAGCTTTAGCTACCTTGAGTTAGCTTGAGTTAGCTCGGGTTAGCTTGAGTTAGCTTGAGTTAGCTTGAGTTAGCTTTAGCTAGCTTGAGTTAGCTTGAGTTAGCTTGAGTTAGCTTGAGTTAGCTTGAATTAGCTTGAGTTAGCTTGAGTTAGCTTTAGCTAGCTTGGGTTAGCTTGAGCTAGCTTGAGTTAGCTCGGGTTAGCTTGAGTTAGCTTGAGTTAGCTTTAGCTAGCTTGAGTTAGCTTGAGTTAGCTTGAGTTAGCTTGAGTTAGCTTTAGCTAGCTTGAGTTAGCTTGAACTAGCTTGAGTTAGCTTGAGCTAGCTTGAGTTAGCTTGAGTTAGCTTGAGTTAGCTTTAGCTAGCTTGAGTTAGCTTGAACTAGCTTGAGTTAGCTTGAGCTAGCTTGAGTTAGCTTGAGTTAGCTTGAGTTAGCTTTAGCTAGCTTGAGTTAGCTTGAACTAGCTTGAGTTAGCTTGAGTTAGCTTGAGTTAGCTTGAGTTAGCTTGTCTTAGCTTTAGCTAGCTTGAGCTAGCTTGAACTAGCTTTAGCTACCTTGAGTTAGGCTTTAGCTACCTTGAGTTAGCTTGAGTTAGCTCGGGTTAGCTTGAGTTAGCTTGAGTTAGCTTGAGTTAGCTTGAGCTAGCTTGAGTTAGCTTGAGTTAGCTTGAGTTAGCTTTAGCTAGCTTGAGTTAGCTTGAACTAGCTTGAGTTAGCTTGAGCTAGCTTGAGTTAGCTTGAGTTAGCTTGAGTTAGCTTTAGCTAGCTTGAGTTAGCTTGAACTAGCTTGAGTTAGCTTGAGTTAGCTTGAGTTAGCTTGAGTTAGCTTGTCTTAGCTTTAGCTAGCTTGAGCTAGCTTGAACTAGCTTTAGCTACCTTGAGTTAGCTTGAGTTAGCTCGGGTTAGCTTGAGTTAGCTTGAGTTAGCTTGAGTTAGCTTTAGCTAGCTTGAGTTAGCTTGAGTTAGCTTGAGTTAGCTTGAACTAGCTTGAGTTAGCTTGAGTTAGCTTGAGTTAGCTTGAGTTAGCTTGAGTTAGCTTGAGTTAGCTTGTCTTAGCTTTAGCTAGCTTGAGTTAGCTTGAACTAGCTTTAGCTACCTTGAGTTAGCTTGAGTTAGCTCGGGTTAGCTTGAGTTAGCTTGAGTTAGCTTGAGTTAGCTTTAGCTAGCTTGAGTTAGCTTGAGTTAGCTTGAGTTAGCTTGAGTTAGCTTGAATTAGCTTGAGTTAGCTTGAGTTAGCTTTAGCTAGCTTGGGTTAGCTTGAGCTAGCTTGAGTTAGCTCGGGTTAGCTTGAGTTAGCTTGAGTTAGCTTTAGCTAGCTTGAGTTAGCTTGAGTTAGCTTGAGTTAGCTTGAGTTAGCTTTAGCTAGCTTGAGTTAGCTTGAACTAGCTTGAGTTAGCTTGAGCTAGCTTGAGTTAGCTTGAGTTAGCTTGAGTTAGCTTTAGCTAGCTTGAGTTAGCTTGAACTAGCTTTAGTTAGCTTGAGTTAGCTTGAGTTAGCTTGAGTTAGCTTGAGTTAGCTTGTCTTAGCTTTAGCTAGCTTGAGTTAGCTTGAACTAGCTTTAGCTACCTTGAGTTAGCTTGAGTTAGCTCGGGTTAGCTTGAGTTAGCTTGAGTTAGCTTGAGTTAGCTTTAGCTAGCTTGAGTTAGCTTGAGTTAGCTTGAGTTAGCTTGAGTTAGCTTGAGTTAGCTTGAGTTAGCTTGTCTTAGCTTTAGCTAGCTTGAGTTAGCTTGAACTAGCTTTAGCTACCTTGAGTTAGCTTGAGTTAGCTCGGGTTAGCTTGAGTTAGCTTGAGTTAGCTTGAGTTAGCTTTAGCTAGCTTGAGTTAGCTTGAGTTAGCTTGAGTTAGCTTGAGTTAGCTTGAATTAGCTTGAGTTAGCTTGAGTTAGCTTTAGCTAGCTTGGGTTAGCTTGAGCTAGCTTGAGTTAGCTCGGGTTAGCTTGAGTTAGCTTGAGTTAGCTTTAGCTAGCTTGAGTTAGCTTGAGTTAGCTTGAGTTAGCTTGAGTTAGCTTTAGCTAGCTTGAGTTAGCTTGAACTAGCTTGAGTTAGCTTGAGCTAGCTTGAGTTAGCTTGAGTTAGCTTGAGTTAGCTTTAGCTAGCTTGAGTTAGCTTGAACTAGCTTTAGTTAGCTTGAGTTAGCTTGAGTTAGCTTTAGCTAGCTTGGGTTAGCTTGAGCTAGCTTGAGTTAGCTCGGGTTAGCTTGAGTTAGCTTGAGTTAGCTTTAGCTAGCTTGAGTTAGCTTGAGTTAGCTTGAGTTAGCTTGAGTTAGCTTTAGCTAGCTTGAGTTAGCTTGAACTAGCTTGAGTTAGCTTGAGCTAGCTTGAGTTAGCTTGAGTTAGCTTGAGTTAGCTTTAGCTAGCTTGAGTTAGCTTGAACTAGCTTTAGTTAGCTTGAGTTAGCTTGAGTTAGCTTGAGTTAGCTTGAGTTAGCTTGTCTTAGCTTTAGCTAGCTTGAGTTAGCTTGAACTAGCTTTAGCTACCTTGAGTTAGCTTGAGTTAGCTCGGGTTAGCTTGAGTTAGCTTGAGTTAGCTTGAGTTAGCTTTAGCTAGCTTGAGTTAGCTTGAGTTAGCTTGAGTTAGCTTGAGTTAGCTTGAGTTAGCTTGAGTTAGCTTGTCTTAGCTTTAGCTAGCTTGAGTTAGCTTGAACTAGCTTTAGCTACCTTGAGTTAGCTTGAGTTAGCTCGGGTTAGCTTGAGTTAGCTTGAGTTAGCTTGAGTTAGCTTTAGCTAGCTTGAGTTAGCTTGAGTTAGCTTGAGTTAGCTTGAGTTAGCTTGAATTAGCTTGAGTTAGCTTGAGTTAGCTTTAGCTAGCTTGGGTTAGCTTGAGCTAGCTTGAGTTAGCTCGGGTTAGCTTGAGTTAGCTTGAGTTAGCTTTAGCTAGCTTGAGTTAGCTTGAGTTAGCTTGAGTTAGCTTGAGTTAGCTTTAGCTAGCTTGAGTTAGCTTGAACTAGCTTGAGTTAGCTTGAGCTAGCTTGAGTTAGCTTGAGTTAGCTTGAGTTAGCTTTAGCTAGCTTGAGTTAGCTTGAACTAGCTTGAGTTAGCTTGAGTTAGCTTGAGTTAGCTTGTCTTAGCTTTAGCTAGCTTGAGCTAGCTTGAACTAGCTTTAGCTACCTTGAGTTAGCTTGAGTTAGCTCGGGTTAGCTTGAGTTAGCTTGAGTTAGCTTGAGTTAGCTTTAGCTAGCTTGAGTTAGCTTGAGTTAGCTTGAGTTAGCTTGAACTAGCTTGAGTTAGCTTGAGTTAGCTTGAGTTAGCTTGAGTTAGCTTGAGTTAGCTTGTCTTAGCTTTAGCTAGCTTGAGTTAGCTTGAACTAGCTTTAGCTACCTTGAGTTAGCTTGAGTTAGCTCGGGTTAGCTTGAGTTAGCTTGAGTTAGCTTGAGTTAGCTTTAGCTAGCTTGAGTTAGCTTGAGTTAGCTTGAGTTAGCTTGAGTTAGCTTGAATTAGCTTGAGTTAGCTTGAGTTAGCTTTAGCTAGCTTGGGTTAGCTTGAGCTAGCTTGAGTTAGCTCGGGTTAGCTTGAGTTAGCTTGAGTTAGCTTTAGCTAGCTTGAGTTAGCTTGAGTTAGCTTGAGTTAGCTTGAGTTAGCTTTAGCTAGCTTGAGTTAGCTTGAACTAGCTTGAGTTAGCTTGAGCTAGCTTGAGTTAGCTTGAGTTAGCTTGAGTTAGCTTTAGCTAGCTTGAGTTAGCTTGAACTAGCTTGAGTTAGCTTGAGCTAGCTTGAGTTAGCTTGAGTTAGCTTGAGTTAGCTTGAACTAGCTTGAGTTAGCTTGAGTTAGCTTGAGTTAGCTTGAGTTAGCTTGTCTTAGCTTTAGCTAGCTTGAGCTAGCTTGAACTAGCTTTAGCTACCTTGAGTTAGCTTGAGTTAGCTCGGGTTAGCTTGAGTTAGCTTGAGTTAGCTTGAGTTAGCTTGAGCTAGCTTGAGTTAGCTTGAGTTAGCTTGAGTTAGCTTTAGCTAGCTTGAGTTAGCTTGAACTAGCTTGAGTTAGCTTGAGCTAGCTTGAGTTAGCTTGAGTTAGCTTGAGTTAGCTTTAGCTAGCTTGAGTTAGCTTGAACTAGCTTGAGTTAGCTTGAGTTAGCTTGAGTTAGCTTGAGTTAGCTTGTCTTAGCTTTAGCTAGCTTGAGCTAGCTTGAACTAGCTTTAGCTACCTTGAGTTAGCTTGAGTTAGCTCGGGTTAGCTTGAGTTAGCTTGAGTTAGCTTGAGTTAGCTTTAGCTAGCTTGAGTTAGCTTGAGTTAGCTTGAGTTAGCTTGAACTAGCTTGAGTTAGCTTGAGTTAGCTTGAGTTAGCTTGAGTTAGCTTGAGTTAGCTTGAGTTAGCTTGTCTTAGCTTTAGCTAGCTTGAGTTAGCTTGAACTAGCTTTAGCTACCTTGAGTTAGCTTGAGTTAGCTCGGGTTAGCTTGAGTTAGCTTGAGTTAGCTTGAGTTAGCTTTAGCTAGCTTGAGTTAGCTTGAGTTAGCTTGAGTTAGCTTGAGTTAGCTTGAATTAGCTTGAGTTAGCTTGAGTTAGCTTTAGCTAGCTTGGGTTAGCTTGAGCTAGCTTGAGTTAGCTCGGGTTAGCTTGAGTTAGCTTGAGTTAGCTTTAGCTAGCTTGAGTTAGCTTGAGTTAGCTTGAGTTAGCTTGAGTTAGCTTTAGCTAGCTTGAGTTAGCTTGAACTAGCTTGAGTTAGCTTGAGCTAGCTTGAGTTAGCTTGAGTTAGCTTGAGTTAGCTTTAGCTAGCTTGAGTTAGCTTGAACTAGCTTTAGTTAGCTTGAGTTAGCTTGAGTTAGCTTGAGTTAGCTTGAGTTAGCTTGTCTTAGCTTTAGCTAGCTTGAGTTAGCTTGAACTAGCTTTAGCTACCTTGAGTTAGCTTGAGTTAGCTCGGGTTAGCTTGAGTTAGCTTGAGTTAGCTTGAGTTAGCTTTAGCTAGCTTGAGTTAGCTTGAGTTAGCTTGAGTTAGCTTGAGTTAGCTTGAGTTAGCTTGAGTTAGCTTGTCTTAGCTTTAGCTAGCTTGAGTTAGCTTGAACTAGCTTTAGCTACCTTGAGTTAGCTTGAGTTAGCTCGGGTTAGCTTGAGTTAGCTTGAGTTAGCTTGAGTTAGCTTTAGCTAGCTTGAGTTAGCTTGAGTTAGCTTGAGTTAGCTTGAGTTAGCTTGAATTAGCTTGAGTTAGCTTGAGTTAGCTTTAGCTAGCTTGGGTTAGCTTGAGCTAGCTTGAGTTAGCTCGGGTTAGCTTGAGTTAGCTTGAGTTAGCTTTAGCTAGCTTGAGTTAGCTTGAGTTAGCTTGAGTTAGCTTGAGTTAGCTTTAGCTAGCTTGAGTTAGCTTGAACTAGCTTGAGTTAGCTTGAGCTAGCTTGAGTTAGCTTGAGTTAGCTTGAGTTAGCTTTAGCTAGCTTGAGTTAGCTTGAACTAGCTTGAGTTAGCTTGAGTTAGCTTGAGTTAGCTTGAGTTAGCTTGAGTTAGCTTGTCTTAGCTTTAGCTAGCTTGAGTTAGCTTGAACTAGCTTTAGCTACCTTGAGTTAGCTTGAGTTAGCTCGGGTTAGCTTGAGTTAGCTTGAGTTAGCTTGAGTTAGCTTTAGCTAGCTTGAGTTAGCTTGAGTTAGCTTGAGTTAGCTTGAACTAGCTTGAGTTAGCTTGAGTTAGCTTGAGTTAGCTTGAGTTAGCTTGAGTTAGCTTGAGTTAGCTTGTCTTAGCTTTAGCTAGCTTGAGTTAGCTTGAACTAGCTTTAGCTACCTTGAGTTAGCTTGAGTTAGCTCGGGTTAGCTTGAGTTAGCTTGAGTTAGCTTGAGTTAGCTTTAGCTAGCTTGAGTTAGCTTGAGTTAGCTTGAGTTAGCTTGAGTTAGCTTGAATTAGCTTGAGTTAGCTTGAGTTAGCTTTAGCTAGCTTGGGTTAGCTTGAGCTAGCTTGAGTTAGCTCGGGTTAGCTTGAGTTAGCTTGAGTTAGCTTGAGTTAGCTTGAGTTAGCTTGAGTTAGCTTTAGCTAGCTTGAGTTAGCTTGAACTAGCTTGAGTTAGCTTGAGCTAGCTTGAGTTAGCTTGAGTTAGCTTGAGTTAGCTTTAGCTAGCTTGAGTTAGCTTGAACTAGCTTTAGTTAGCTTGAGTTAGCTTGAGTTAGCTTGAGTTAGCTTGAGTTAGCTTGTCTTAGCTTTAGCTAGCTTGAGTTAGCTTGAACTAGCTTTAGCTACCTTGAGTTAGCTTGAGTTAGCTCGGGTTAGCTTGAGTTAGCTTGAGTTAGCTTGAGTTAGCTTTAGCTAGCTTGAGTTAGCTTGAGTTAGCTTGAGTTAGCTTGAACTAGCTTGAGTTAGCTTGAGTTAGCTTGAGTTAGCTTGAGTTAGCTTGAGTTAGCTTGAGTTAGCTTGTCTTAGCTTTAGCTAGCTTGAGTTAGCTTGAACTAGCTTTAGCTACCTTGAGTTAGCTTGAGTTAGCTCGGGTTAGCTTGAGTTAGCTTGAGTTAGCTTGAGTTAGCTTTAGCTAGCTTGAGTTAGCTTGAGTTAGCTTGAGTTAGCTTGAGTTAGCTTGAATTAGCTTGAGTTAGCTTGAGTTAGCTTTAGCTAGCTTGGGTTAGCTTGAGCTAGCTTGAGTTAGCTCGGGTTAGCTTGAGTTAGCTTGAGTTAGCTTTAGCTAGCTTGAGTTAGCTTGAGTTAGCTTGAGTTAGCTTGAGTTAGCTTTAGCTAGCTTGAGTTAGCTTGAACTAGCTTGAGTTAGCTTGAGCTAGCTTGAGTTAGCTTGAGTTAGCTTGAGTTAGCTTTAGCTAGCTTGAGTTAGCTTGAACTAGCTTGAGTTAGCTTGAGTTAGCTTGAGTTAGCTTGTCTTAGCTTTAGCTAGCTTGAGCTAGCTTGAACTAGCTTTAGCTACCTTGAGTTAGCTTGAGTTAGCTCGGGTTAGCTTGAGTTAGCTTGAGTTAGCTTGAGTTAGCTTTAGCTAGCTTGAGTTAGCTTGAGTTAGCTTGAGTTAGCTTGAACTAGCTTGAGTTAGCTTGAGTTAGCTTGAGTTAGCTTGAGTTAGCTTGAGTTAGCTTGTCTTAGCTTTAGCTAGCTTGAGTTAGCTTGAACTAGCTTTAGCTACCTTGAGTTAGCTTGAGTTAGCTCGGGTTAGCTTGAGTTAGCTTGAGTTAGCTTGAGTTAGCTTTAGCTAGCTTGAGTTAGCTTGAGTTAGCTTGAGTTAGCTTGAGTTAGCTTGAATTAGCTTGAGTTAGCTTGAGTTAGCTTTAGCTAGCTTGGGTTAGCTTGAGCTAGCTTGAGTTAGCTCGGGTTAGCTTGAGTTAGCTTGAGTTAGCTTTAGCTAGCTTGAGTTAGCTTGAGTTAGCTTGAGTTAGCTTGAGTTAGCTTTAGCTAGCTTGAGTTAGCTTGAACTAGCTTGAGTTAGCTTGAGCTAGCTTGAGTTAGCTTGAGTTAGCTTGAGTTAGCTTTAGCTAGCTTGAGTTAGCTTGAACTAGCTTGAGTTAGCTTGAGCTAGCTTGAGTTAGCTTGAGTTAGCTTGAGTTAGCTTTAGCTAGCTTGAGTTAGCTTGAACTAGCTTGAGTTAGCTTGAGTTAGCTTGAGTTAGCTTGAGTTAGCTTGTCTTAGCTTTAGCTAGCTTGAGCTAGCTTGAACTAGCTTTAGCTACCTTGAGTTAGCTTGAGTTAGCTCGGGTTAGCTTGAGTTAGCTTGAGTTAGCTTGAGTTAGCTTGAGCTAGCTTGAGTTAGCTTGAGTTAGCTTGAGTTAGCTTTAGCTAGCTTGAGTTAGCTTGAACTAGCTTGAGTTAGCTTGAGCTAGCTTGAGTTAGCTTGAGTTAGCTTGAGTTAGCTTTAGCTAGCTTGAGTTAGCTTGAACTAGCTTGAGTTAGCTTGAGTTAGCTTGAGTTAGCTTGAGTTAGCTTGTCTTAGCTTTAGCTAGCTTGAGCTAGCTTGAACTAGCTTTAGCTACCTTGAGTTAGCTTGAGTTAGCTCGGGTTAGCTTGAGTTAGCTTGAGTTAGCTTGAGTTAGCTTTAGCTAGCTTGAGTTAGCTTGAGTTAGCTTGAGTTAGCTTGAACTAGCTTGAGTTAGCTTGAGTTAGCTTGAGTTAGCTTGAGTTAGCTTGAGTTAGCTTGAGTTAGCTTGTCTTAGCTTTAGCTAGCTTGAGTTAGCTTGAACTAGCTTTAGCTACCTTGAGTTAGCTTGAGTTAGCTCGGGTTAGCTTGAGTTAGCTTGAGTTAGCTTGAGTTAGCTTTAGCTAGCTTGAGTTAGCTTGAGTTAGCTTGAGTTAGCTTGAGTTAGCTTGAATTAGCTTGAGTTAGCTTGAGTTAGCTTTAGCTAGCTTGGGTTAGCTTGAGCTAGCTTGAGTTAGCTCGGGTTAGCTTGAGTTAGCTTGAGTTAGCTTTAGCTAGCTTGAGTTAGCTTGAGTTAGCTTGAGTTAGCTTGAGTTAGCTTTAGCTAGCTTGAGTTAGCTTGAACTAGCTTGAGTTAGCTTGAGCTAGCTTGAGTTAGCTTGAGTTAGCTTGAGTTAGCTTTAGCTAGCTTGAGTTAGCTTGAACTAGCTTTAGTTAGCTTGAGTTAGCTTGAGTTAGCTTGAGTTAGCTTGAGTTAGCTTGTCTTAGCTTTAGCTAGCTTGAGTTAGCTTGAACTAGCTTTAGCTACCTTGAGTTAGCTTGAGTTAGCTCGGGTTAGCTTGAGTTAGCTTGAGTTAGCTTGAGTTAGCTTTAGCTAGCTTGAGTTAGCTTGAGTTAGCTTGAGTTAGCTTGAGTTAGCTTGAGTTAGCTTGAGTTAGCTTGTCTTAGCTTTAGCTAGCTTGAGTTAGCTTGAACTAGCTTTAGCTACCTTGAGTTAGCTTGAGTTAGCTCGGGTTAGCTTGAGTTAGCTTGAGTTAGCTTGAGTTAGCTTTAGCTAGCTTGAGTTAGCTTGAGTTAGCTTGAGTTAGCTTGAGTTAGCTTGAATTAGCTTGAGTTAGCTTGAGTTAGCTTTAGCTAGCTTGGGTTAGCTTGAGCTAGCTTGAGTTAGCTCGGGTTAGCTTGAGTTAGCTTGAGTTAGCTTTAGCTAGCTTGAGTTAGCTTGAGTTAGCTTGAGTTAGCTTGAGTTAGCTTTAGCTAGCTTGAGTTAGCTTGAACTAGCTTGAGTTAGCTTGAGCTAGCTTGAGTTAGCTTGAGTTAGCTTGAGTTAGCTTTAGCTAGCTTGAGTTAGCTTGAACTAGCTTGAGTTAGCTTGAGTTAGCTTGAGTTAGCTTGAGTTAGCTTGAGTTAGCTTGTCTTAGCTTTAGCTAGCTTGAGTTAGCTTGAACTAGCTTTAGCTACCTTGAGTTAGCTTGAGTTAGCTCGGGTTAGCTTGAGTTAGCTTGAGTTAGCTTGAGTTAGCTTTAGCTAGCTTGAGTTAGCTTGAGTTAGCTTGAGTTAGCTTGAACTAGCTTGAGTTAGCTTGAGTTAGCTTGAGTTAGCTTGAGTTAGCTTGAGTTAGCTTGTCTTAGCTTTAGCTAGCTTGAGTTAGCTTGAACTAGCTTTAGCTACCTTCAGTTAGCTTGAGTTAGCTCGGGTTAGCTTGAGTTAGCTTGAGTTAGCTTGAGTTAGCTTTAGCTAGCTTGAGTTAGCTTGAGTTAGCTTGAGTTAGCTTGAGTTAGCTTGAATTAGCTTGAGTTAGCTTGAGTTAGCTTTAGCTAGCTTGGGTTAGCTTGAGCTAGCTTGAGTTAGCTCGGGTTAGCTTGAGTTAGCTTGAGTTAGCTTTAGCTAGCTTGAGTTAGCTTGAGTTAGCTTGAGTTAGCTTGAGTTAGCTTTAGCTAGCTTGAGTTAGCTTGAGCTAGCTGAGTTAGCTTGAGTTAGCTAGCTTGAGCTTGAGCTAGCTAGCTAGCTTGAGCTTGAGCTAGCTAGCTCGCTTGAGCTTGAGCTTGAGCTAGCTAGCTTGAGCTTGAGCTAGCTAGCTAGCTTGAGCTTGAGCTTGAGCTAGCTGGCTTGAGCTTGAGCTAGCTAGCTTGAGCTTGAGCTAGCTAGCTAGCTAGCTTGAGCTTGAGCTTGAGCTAGCTAGCTAGCTTGAGCTAGCTATCTAGCTTGAGCTTGAGCTAGCTAGCTAGCTTGAGCTTGAGCTTGAGCTTGAGCTAGCTGGCTTGAGCTTGAGCTAGCTAGCTTGAGCTTGAGCTAGCTAGCTAGCTTGAGCTTGAGCTTGAGCTAGCTGGCTTGAGCTTGAGCTAGCTAGCTTGAGCTTGAGCTAGCTAGCTAGCTTGAGCTTGAGCTTGAGCTAGCTAGCTAGCTAGCTTGAGCTTGAGCTTGAGCTTGAGCTAGCTAGCTTGAGCTTGAGCTAGCTAGCTAGCTTGAGCTTGAGCTTGAGCTAGCTAGCTTGAGCTTGAGCTTGAGCTAGCTAGCTTGAGCTTGAGCTTGAGCTAGCTAGCTTGAGCTTGAGCTTGAGCTAGCTAGCTTGAGCTTGAGCTTGAGCTAGCTAGCTAGCTAGCTTGAGCTTGAGCTAGCTAGCTTGAGCTTGAGCTAGCTAGCTAGCTTGAGATTGAGCTTGAGCTAGCTGGCTTGAGCTTGAGCTAGCTAGCTTGAGCTTGAGCTAGCTAGCTTGAGCTTGAGCTAGCTAGCTAGCTTGAACTTGAGCTAGCTAGCTAGCTTGAGCTTGAGCTTGAGCTAGCTAGCTAGCTTGAGCTTGAGCTTGAGCTAGCTGGCTTGAGCTTGAGCTAGCTAGCTTGAGCTTGAGCTAGCTAGCTTGAGCTTGAGCTAGCTAGCTAGCTTGAACTTGAGCTAGCTAGCTAGCTTGAGCTTGAGCTAGCTAGCTAGCTTGAGCTTGAGCTAGCTAGCTAGCTTGAGCTTGAGCTTGAGCTAGCTAGCTTGAGCTTGAGCTTGAGCTAGCTAGCTAGCTTGAGCTTGAGCTAGCTAGCTTGAGCTTGAGCTAGCTAGCTTGAGCTTGAGCTAGCTAGCTAGCTTGAGCTTGAGCTAGCTAGCTAGCTTGAACTTGAGCTAGCTAGCTAGCTTGAGCTTGAGCTAGCTAGCTAGCTTGAGCTAGCTAGCTAGCTTGAGCTTGAGCTTGAGCTAGCTAGCTTGAGCTTGAGCTAGCTAGCTAGCTTGAGCTTGAGCTAGCTAGCTAGCTTGAGCTTGAGCTAGCTAGCTAGCTTGAGCTTGAGCTTGAGCTAGCTAGCTTGAGCTTGAGCTTGAGCTAGCTAGCTAGCTTGAGCTTGAGCTAGCTAGCTTGAGCTTGAGCTAGCTAGCTTGAGCTTGAGCTAGCTAGCAAGCTTGTGCTTGAGCTAGCTAGCTAGCTTGAGCTTGAGCTTGAGCTAGCTAGCTTGAGCTTGAGCTAGCTAGCTTGAGCTTGAGCTAGCTAGCTTGAGCTTGAGCTAGCTAGCAAGCTTGTGCTTGAGCTAGCTAGCTAGCTTGAGCTTGAGCTTGAGCTAGCTGGCTTGAGCTTGAGCTAGCTAGCTTGAGCTTGAGCTAGCTAGCTTGAGCTTGACCTAGCTAGCTAGCTTGAACTTGAGCTAGCTAGCTAGCTTGAGCTTGAGCTAGCTAGCTAGCTTGAGCTTGAGCTAGCTAGCTAGCTTGAGCTTGAGCTTGAGCTAGCTAGCTTGAGCTTGAGCTTGAGCTAGCTAGCTAGCTTGAGCTTGAGCTAGCTAGCTTGAGCTTGAGCTAGCTAGCTTGAGCTTGAGCTAGCTAGCTAGCTTGAGCTTGAGCTAGCTAGCTAGCTTGAACTTGAGCTAGCTAGCTAGCTTGAGTTTGAGCTAGCTAGCTTGAGCTTGAGCTAGCTAGCTTGAGCTTGAGCTAGCTAGCTAGCTTGAACTTGAGCTAGCTAGCTAGCTTGAGCTTGAGCTAGCTAGCTAGCTTGAGCTTGAGCTAGCTAGCTAGCTTGAGCTTGAGCTTGAGCTAGCTAGCTTGAGCTTGAGCTTGAGCTAGCTAGCTAGCTTGAGCTTGAGCTAGCTAGCTTGAGCTTGAGCTAGCTAGCTTGAGCTTGAGCTAGCTAGCTAGCTTGAGCTTGAGCTAGCTAGCTAGCTTGAACTTGAGCTAGCTAGCTAGCTTGAGCTTGAGCTAGCTAGCTTGAGCTTGAGCTAGCTAGCTAGCTTGAGCTTGAGCTTGAGCTAGCTAGCTAGCTAGCTTGAGCTTGAGCTTGAGCTTGAGCTAGCTAGCTTGAGCTTGAGCTAGCTAGCTAGCTTGAGCTTGGGCTTGAGCTAGCTAGCTTGAGCTTGAGCTTGAGCTAGCTAGCTTGAGCTTGAGCTTGAGCTAGCTAGCTTGAGCTTGAGCTTGAGCTAGCTAGCTTGAGCTTGAGCTTGAGCTAGCTAGCTAGCTAGCTTGAGCTTGAGCTAGCTAGCTTGAGCTTGAGCTAGCTAGCTAGCTTGAGCTTGAGCTTGAGCTAGCTGGCTTGAGCTTGAGCTAGCTAGCTTGAGCTTGAGCTAGCTAGCTTGAGCTTGAGCTAGCTAGCTAGCTTGAACTTGAGCTAGCTAGCTAGCTTGAGCTTGAGCTTGAGCTTGAGCTAGCTAGCTAGCTTGAGCTTGAGCTTGAGCTAGCTGGCTTGAGCTTGAGCTAGCTAGCTTGAGCTTGAGCTAGCTAGCTTGAGCTTGAGCTAGCTAGCTAGCTTGAACTTGAGCTAGCTAGCTAGCTTGAGCTTGAGCTAGCTAGCTAGCTTGAGCTTGAGCTAGCTAGCTAGCTTGAGCTTGAGCTTGAGCTAGCTAGCTTGAGCTTGAGCTTGAGCTAGCTAGCTAGCTTGAGCTTGAGCTAGCTAGCTTGAGCTTGAGCTAGATAGCTTGAGCTTGAGCTAGCTAGCTAGCTTGAGCTTGAGCTAGCTAGCTAGCTTGAACTTGAGCTAGCTAGCTAGCTTGAGCTTGAGCTAGCTAGCTAGCTTGAGCTAGCTAGCTAGCTTGAGCTTGAGCTTGAGCTAGCTAGCTTGAGCTTGAGCTAGCTAGCTAGCTTGAGCTTGAGCTAGCTAGCTAGCTTGAGCTTGAGCTAGCTAGCTAGCTTGAGCTTGAGCTTGAGCTAGCTAGCTTGAGCTTGAGCTTGAGCTAGCTAGCTAGCTTGAGCTTGAGCTAGCTAGCTTGAGCTTGAGCTAGCTAGCTTGAGCTTGAGCTAGCTAGCAAGCTTGTGCTTGAGCTAGCTAGCTAGCTTGAGCTTGAGCTTGAGCTAGCTAGCTTGAGCTTGAGCTAGCTAGCTTGAGCTTGAGCTAGCTAGCTTGAGCTTGAGCTAGCTAGCAAGCTTGTGCTTGAGCTAGCTAGCTAGCTTGAGCTTGAGCTTGAGCTAGCTGGCTTGAGCTTGAGCTAGCTAGCTTGAGCTTGAGCTAGCTAGCTTGAGCTTGAGCTAGCTAGCTAGCTTGAACTTGAGCTAGCTAGCTAGCTTGAGCTTGAGCTAGCTAGCTAGCTTGAGCTTGAGCTAGCTAGCTAGCTTGAGCTTGAGCTTGAGCTAGCTAGCTTGAGCTTGAGCTTGAGCTAGCTAGCTAGCTTGATCTTGAGCTAGCTAGCTTGAGCTTGAGCTAGCTAGCTTGAGCTTGAGCTAGCTAGCTAGCTTGAGCTTGAGCTAGCTAGCTAGCTTGAACTTGAGCTAGCTAGCTAGCTTGAGTTTGAGCTAGCTAGCTTGAGCTTGAGCTAGCTAGCTTGAGCTTGAGCTAGCTAGCTAGCTTGAACTTGAGCTAGCTAGCTAGCTTGAGCTTGAGCTAGCTAGCTAGCTTGAGCTTGAGCTAGCTAGCTAGCTTGAGCTTGAGCTTGAGCTAGCTAGCTTGAGCTTGAGCTTGAGCTAGCTAGCTAGCTTGAGCTTGAGCTAGCTAGCTTGAGCTTGAGCTAGCTAGCTTGAGCTTGAGCTAGCTAGCTAGCTTGAGCTTGAGCTAGCTAGCTAGCTTGAACTTGAGCTAGCTAGCTAGCTTGAGCTTGAGCTAGCTAGCTAGCTTGAGCTAGCTAGCTAGCTTGAGCTTGAGCTTGAGCTTGAGCTAGCTAGCTTGAGCTTGAGCTAGCTAGCTAGCTTGAGCTTGAGCTAGCTAGCTAGCTTGAGCTTGAGCTAGCTAGCTAGCTTGAGCTTGAGCTTGAGCTAGCTAGCTTGAGCTTGAGCTAGCTAGCTAGCTTGAGCTTGAGCTAGCTAGCTAGCTTGAGCTTGAGCTTGAGCTAGCTAGCTTGAGCTTGAGCTTGAGCTAGCTAGCTAGCTTGAGCTTGAGCTAGCTAGCTTGAGCTTGAGCTAGCTAGCTTGAGCTTGAGCTAGCTAGCTAGCTTGTGCTTGAGCTAGCTAGCTAGCTTGAGCTTGAGCTTGAGCTAGCTGGCTTGAGCTTGAGCTAGCTAGCTTGAGCTTGAGCTAGCTAGCTTGAGCTTGAGCTAGCTAGCTAGCTTGAACTTGAGCTAGCTAGCTAGCTTGAGCTTGAGCTAGCTAGCTAGCTTGAGCTTGAGCTAGCTAGCTAGCTTGAGCTTGAGCTTGAGCTAGCTAGCTTGAGCTTGAGCTTGAGCTAGCTAGCTAGCTTGAGCTTGAGCTAGCTAGCTTGAGCTTGAGCTAGCTAGCTTGAGCTTGAGCTAGCTAGCTAGCTTGAGCTTGAGCTAGCTAGCTAGCTTGAACTTGAGCTAGCTAGCTAGCTTGAGCTTGAGCTAGCTAGCTAGCTTGAGCTAGCTAGCTAGCTTGAGCTTGAGCTTGAGCTAGCTAGCTTGAGCTTGAGCTAGCTAGCTAGCTTGAGCTTGAGCTAGCTAGCTAGCTTGAGCTTGAGCCAGCTAGCTAGCTTGAGCTTGAGCTTGAGCTAGCTAGCTTGAGCTTGAGCTTGAGCTAGCTAGCTAGCTTGAGCTTGAGCTAGCTAGCTTGAGCTTGAGCTAGCTAGCTTGAGCTTGAGCTAGCTAGCAAG
The DNA here is from genome assembly GCF_964194025.1 of Convolutriloba macropyga. NCBI lineage: Eukaryota > Metazoa > Xenacoelomorpha > Acoela > Convolutidae > Convolutriloba > Convolutriloba macropyga. The sequence goes on from NW_027452032.1 coordinate 17,352, forward strand.
CTTGTGCTTGAGCTAGCTAGCTAGCTTGAGCTTGAGCTTGAGCTAGCTAGCTTGAGCTTGAGCTAGCTAGCTTGAGCTTGAGCTAGCTAGCTTGAGCTTGAGCTAGCTAGCAAGCTTGTGCTTGAGCTAGCTAGCTAGCTTGAGCTTGAGCTTGAGCTAGCTGGCTTGAGCTTGAGCTAGCTAGCTTGAGCTTGAGCTAGCTAGCTTGAGCTTGAGCTAGCTAGCTAGCTTGAACTTGAGCTAGCTAGCTAGCTTGAGCTTGAGCTAGCTAGCTAGCTTGAGCTTGAGCTAGCTAGCTAGCTTGAGCTTGAGCTTGAGCTAGCTAGCTTGAGCTTGAGCTTGAGCTAGCTAGCTAGCTGGAGCTTGAGCTAGCTAGCTTGAGCTTGAGCTAGCTAGCTTGAGCTTGAGCTAGCTAGCTAGCTTGAGCTTGAGCTAGCTAGCTAGCTTGAACTTGAGCTAGCTAGCTAGCTTGAGTTTGAGCTAGCTAGCTTGAGCTTGAGCTAGCTAGCTTGAGCTTGAGCTAGCTAGCTAGCTTGAACTTGAGCTAGCTAGCTAGCTTGAGCTTGAGCTAGCTAGCTAGCTTGAGCTTGAGCTAGCTAGCTAGCTTGAGCTTGAGCTTGAGCTAGCTAGCTTGAGCTTGAGCTTGAGCTAGCTAGCTAGCTTGAGCTTGAGCTAGCTAGCTTGAGCTTGAGCTAGCTAGCTTGAGCTTGAGCTAGCTAGCTAGCTTGAGCTTGAGCTAGCTAGCTAGCTTGAACTTGAGCTAGCTAGCTAGCTTGAGCTTGAGCTAGCTAGCTAGCTTGAGCTAGCTAGCTAGCTTGAGCTTGAGCTTGAGCTTGAGCTAGCTAGCTTGAGCTTGAGCTAGCTAGCTAGCTTGAGCTTGAGCTAGCTAGCCAGCTTGAGCTTGAGCTAGCTAGCTAGCTTGAGCTTGAGCTTGAGCTAGCTAGCTTGAGCTTGAGCTTGAGCTAGCTAGCTAGCTTGAGCTTGAGCTAGCTAGCTAGCTTGAGCTTGAGCTTGAGCTAGCTAGCTTGAGCTTGAGCTTGAGCTAGCTAGCTAGCTTGAGCTTGAGCTAGCTAGCTTGAGCTTGAGCTAGCTAGCTTGAGATTGAGCTAGCTAGCTAGCTTGTGCTTGAGCTAGCTAGCTAGCTTGAGCTTGAGCTTGAGCTAGCTGGCTTGAGCTTGAGCTAGCTAGCTTGAGCTTGAGCTAGCTAGCTTGAGCTTGAGCTAGCTAGCTAGCTTGAACTTGAGCTAGCTAGCTAGCTTGAGCTTGAGCTTGAGCTAGCTAGCTAGCTTGAGCTTGAGCTAGCTAGCTAGCTTGAGCTTGAGCTTGAGCTAGCTAGCTTGAGCTTGAGCTTGAGCTAGCTAGCTAGCTTGAGCTTGAGCTAGCTAGCTTGAGCTTGAGCTAGCTAGCTTGAGCTTGAGCTAGCTAGCTAGCTTGAGCTTGAGCTAGCTAGCTAGCTTGAACTTGAGCTAGCTAGCTAGCTTGAGCTTGAGCTAGCTAGCTAGCTTGAGCTAGCTAGCTAGCTTGAGCTTGAGCTTGAGCTTGAGCTAGCTAGCTTGAGCTTGAGCTAGCTAGCTAGCTTGAGCTTGAGCTAGCTAGCTAGCTTGAGCTTGAGCTAGCTAGCTAGCTTGAGCTTGAGCTTGAGCTAGCTAGCTTGAGCTTGAGCTTGAGCTAGCTAGCTAGCTTGAGCTTGAGCTAGCTAGCTTGAGCTTGAGCTAGCTAGCTTGAGCTTGAGCTAGCTAGCTAGCTTGAGCTTGAGCTAGCTAGCTAGCTTGAGCTTGAGCTAGCTGGCTTGAGCTTGAGCTAGATAGCTTGAGCTTGAGCTAGCTAGCTAGCTTGAGCTAGCTAGCTAGAGCTCGACCTATGAAAAGCTGCGCAAACACTTATTCTATAATAATTGCGAAAATTAAAAATTTCACAAGTGAAAAGCTGCATAAACAGTAATTCTATGTGTGGGGCATTATTAGGGGGAGGTGTCTTGTCAAAATATGGCTGGACTAAAGACCTCAACCCAGATAGGGTGGAAGGCCCTATGATCGGTCTGTTACTAATCGGTGACCGATAAAGACCTGACCAAGGCCTGTAGTAAGCTTGGTTAGGCATTACAGGAGATAACACTAAGACCGAGGGGTCTTAGAGAGCCCTCTAGCGGGGCGAATAGAGCTAGATCGAGCCTTGGGAAAGCTAGATCGAGCAGGACTGAAGCTAAAGGATAGACCGAGAGGTCTGTCTGGTCCTCCTAGAGAGGCCAAGAGAAAGTACGAGAAGCCAACTAAAGCTTGATCGGGCCTTCAGCAAGCACGACCGAGCTGTACCGGAGCTAACACTAAGACCGAGGGGTCTTAGAGAGCCCTCTAGCGGGGCGAATAGAGCTAGATCGAGCCTTGGGAAAGCTAGATCGAGCAGGACTGAAGCTAAACGATAGACCGAGAGGTCTGTCTGGTCCTCCTAGAGAGGCCAAGAGAAAGTACGAGAAGCTAACTAAAGCTTGATCGCGCCTTCAGCAAGCACGATTGAGCAAGACCGGAGCTAACACTAAGACCGAAGTGTCTTAGAGAGCCCTCTGGTGGGGCGAATAGAGCTAGATCGAGCCTTGGGAAAGCTAGATCGAGTAAGATTGAAGCTGAAAGAGTGTCAGAGGAGCAAATGAACCTCCAAAAAGTGAAAATCAAATTTTAGAAAAAACACAAGTTAAATACTGCATGGACAGTATTTCTATGTGTGGGGCATTATTAGGGGGAGGTGTCTTGTCAAAATATGGCTGGACTAAAGACCTCAACCCGGATAGGGTGGAAGGCCCCATGATCGGTCTGTTACTAATCGGTGACCGATAAAGACCTGAACAAGGCCTGTAGTAAGCTTGGTTAGGCATTACAGGAGTTAACACTAAGACCGAGGGGTCTTAGAGAGCCCTCTAGCGGGGCGAATAGAGCTAGATCGAGCCTTGGGAAAGCTAGATCGAGCAGGACTGAAGCTAAGCAAGAGACCGAAAGGTCTGTCTGGTCCTCCTAGAGAGGCCAAGAGAAAGTACGAGAAGCTAACTAAAGCTTGATCAGGCCTTCAGCAAGCACGACCGAGCTGTACCGGAGCTAACACTAAGACCGAGGGGTCTTAGAGAGCCCTCTAGCAGGGCGAATAGATCTAGATCGAGCCTTGGGAAAGCTAGATCGAGCAGGACTGAAGCTAAACGATAGACCGAGAGGTCTGTCTGGTCCTCCTAGAGAGGCCAAGAGAAAGTACGAGAAGCTAACTAAAGCTTGATCGGGCCTTCAGCAAGCACGACCGAGCTGTACCGGAGCTAACACTAAGACCGAGGGGTCTTAGAGAGCCCTCTAGCAGGGCGAATAGAGCTAGATCGAGCCTTGGGAAAGCTAGATCAAGCAGGACTGAAGCTAAACGATAGACCGAGAGGTCTGTCTGGTCCTCCTAGAGAGGCCAAGAGAAAGTACGAGAATCTAACTAAAGCTTGATCGGGCCTTCAGCAAGCACGACCGAGCTGTACCGGAGCTAACACTAAGACCGAGGGGTCTTAGAGAGCCCTCTAGCAGGGCGAATAGAGCTAGATCGAGCCTTGGGAAAGCTAGATCGAGCAGGAATGAAGCTAAACGATAGACCGAGAGGTCTGTCTGGTCCTCCTAGAGAGGCCAAGAGGAAGTACGAGAAGCTAACTAAAGCTTGATCGCGCCTTCAGCAAGCACGATTGAGCAAGACCGGAGCTAACACTAAGACCGAAGTGTCTTAGAGAGCCCTCTAGTGGGGCGAATAGAGCTAGATCGAGCCTTGGGAAAGCTAGATCGAGTAAGATTGAAGCTGAAAGAGTGTCAGAGGAGCAAATGAACCTCCAAAAAGTGAAAATCAAATTTTAGAAAAAAACACAAGTTAAATACTGCATGGACAGTAATTCTATGTGTGGGGCATTATTAGGGAGAGGTGTCTTGTCAAAATATGGCTGGACTAAAGACCTCAACCCGGATAGGGTGGAAGGCCCTATGATTGGTCTGTTACTAATCGGTGACCGATAAAGACCTGACCAAGGCCTGTAGTAAGCTTGGTTAGGCATTACAGAAGATAACACTAAGACCGAGGGGTCTTAGAGAGCCCTCTAGCGGGGCGAATAGAGCTTGATCAAGCCTTGGGCAAGCTAGATCGAGCAGGACTGAAGCTAAACGATAGACCGAGAGGTCTGTCTGGTCCTCCTAGAGAGGCCAAGAGAAAGTACGAGAATCTAACTAAAGCTGGGTCGGGCCTTCAGCAAGCACGACCGAGCAGTACCGGAGCTAACACTAAGACCGAGGGGTCTTAGAGAGCCCTCTAGTGGGGCGAATAGAGCTAGATCGAGCCTTGGGAAAGCTAGATCGAGCAGGACTGAAGCTAAACGATAAACCGAAAGGTCTGACGGGTCCTCATAAGAGGCATGGAGAAAGATCTGATACTAAAGTACCTCTCGGAAGTAATAAAATATGCCTGATGAAGCCGGGTATGATGTTTGTTGTTTGATGGCATTCATCGATTAGGTCTGGTGGATTCCCCATTACTCCGAGTGGTACTAGTAGAGGCTCCTACAGGGGTGAGCAAAGCGAGATCAAGCCTTAGGCAAGCTAGATCGAGCAGAACTGAAGCTGAAAAGCAAAATAAATGACAGGTCTGTCCAAATCAATAAACTTGAAATCCAGTGTGGTCACCACGGGTCACGAGGTGAATTCCTAGCGATTGTCTGCTGAACGTATAGGAAGGCCCGAAACGAACGATAATTTCATTGCACAGTGGAGATACTATACGTTCAGGAGTAGCATACATCGGGTTTGATCTATGATCATGTCTGGTCTCCGAGGATCCACCGGGTTACCAACTGGCACCGCTGTACTGGGTGTAAAACTGGGCCACCTGAAGTCCCGGGTGTAAAACTAGGTGCCTCTGTGCCAAAGTAGCGGCTTGCGTAGTGCATTATGCCTCCGGCTTGCGAAATGGTTATAAGCAATAACAACAGGACGCCGCGGGGTGTTCACTTAAAGGAGTAACGTTCTCTCAAGGGAGGGGATCTAAAAATCTTGATAAAACATTTATTCTATGCAAAATTTGTGCGCAAATTTTGCAAAGTAAAAAGCTGCACTGTAGCAAATTCTATGTGTGTAGCATTATTAGGGAAGTGTTGTTTGATGGCACCTCTCTACTTGATGCACCAAAGAACTACCTTGATGGCTCATGACCGCTGGTAATCTGTCGTCGCTAGTAGTTCGGAACTGAGAACAAATATGTTCGCAAATTACAACAATTATACAGCATATTGCTGAATAAAGCAGAACCGAATAATACTCAGTGACTTTACACCAAGACTGACTAATGTCTGGATTGTATCGTCCTACTCGAGTAAGGCGAAGAAAAGCTAGAAAGATACGCTTTTCACAAAGCAGGCTTAATGCATGCAAACCAAGGAGGAAGGAGTGATGCCCCTCCTTATAATAAGCAGAACCAAATAAAGAACAGACAGCATCATCTGTACAGTGACCAAGAAGAGGTGAAACTTCTGTATGTGAAAAGGCAATTTGAGCGAGATTTATTAGCAGACTAGTATTATGTTGTTTCTAGTAGGCGAAAGCCGAAACATCAACATGTGAAAATCTGATATTAAATCCTCAATCATTTTCCCTAGTATTATACAGCTATGAGTAACCTTAATTGGACACGGCAATTATTGCTGACCGGTGAAACTTTCGCATGGGAAAGACACACACACTTCTTGACAAAGCAATAAGTATTATGCTGTTTCTAGTACGCGAAAGCAGAAACATCAGCATGTGAAAGTTGTGAAGTTGAAGAATTTTTGTGTTGAGTACGATGTTGTTACTAGTAACCATGTCGACAGCTGAGAACTGTTCTCTAACCAATAGAAGGTGAAACTTCTGTATGTGAAAAGGCAATTTGAGCGAGATTTCTTAGCAGACTAGTATTATGTTGTTTCTAGTAGGCGAAAGCCGAAACATCAACATGTGAAAATCTGATATTAAATCCTCAATCATTTTCCCTAGTATTATACAGCTACTAGTAGCCGTAATTGGTCAGGGAAACATTGTTGACCGGTGAAACTTCACATGGGAAAGACACACAAATTACTTGACAAAACAATAAGTATTATGCTGTTTCTAGTATGCGAAAGCAGAAACATCAGCATGTGAAAGTTGTGAAGTTGAAAAGTTTTTGTGTTGAGTACGGTGTTGTTACTAGTAACCATGTCGACAGCTGGAAAGCTGTTCTCTAACCAATAAAAGGTAAAACTTCTGTATCTGAAGAGGCGGCGTGATTGAGATTTTTAACAGACTAGTATTATGTTGTTTCTAGTAGGCGAGAGCCGAAACATCGACATGTGAACATCTGGTTTTTAAATCATGAGTCAATTCTCCCTAGTATGATACAGTTGTTAGCCGGTATTGGTAACAGTAGAACAGAGATTTGGAGGGCAAAACCTGCTCATGGGAAATGCTCACAGAGCGCTATCTACCAGTACACATAGTATTATGCTGTTTCTAGTACGCGCGAGCCGAAACATCAGCATGTGAAATGTGTAATCGTGGGTAACTCTAAGTGTGTAGAGTACTGTGTAGTAACTAGTAGCCATGCCAAAGCATGCATTGAAACTCTTCGTGATTTAAAAAGCTCAAAGCAAGATTGACGAGGCCGCAAGGCTATGTCTTTCTAAATTCGAACAAATCGAAAGATTGTTCAAAGTACAATTAAACTGATTGATCCTGTCAGTTGCCATATGCTTGTCTGAAAGACTAAGCCATGCATGTGCAAGCGAAGCTTGAAAAAGTGGAACCGCGAATGGCTCATTAAATCAGTTACTATCTATTAGTTGATTTGCAAGCTAAATGAATAACTGCGGTAACCCTGCAGCTAATGCATGCTGATTGTCCGACACTGTCGGAGACTTTTACAAGACTACACCGGGTGATTTGCTAAGTACAGACACATCCCGTGATGAGTCCTAGTAACTGAAAGATCCCAGATAGCTTCGGCTTGGGGACGGAACTTCCGAATTTCTGACCTATCAACCTATGATGGTAGTGTAACGGACTACCATGGTTGTGACGGGTAACGGGGAATCAGGGTTCGATTCCGGAGAGGGAGCCTTAGAAACGGCTACCACATCCAAGGAAGGCAGCAGGCACGCAAATTACCCACTCTCCGCACGAGGAGGTAGTGACTAGAAATAATGATATGAACCTTTATGGTTTGTAATCAGAATGGAATGGACTTAAAAGCTCCATTGATGAACGAGTAGAGGGCAAGTCTGGTGCCAGCAGCCGCGGTAATACCAGCCTCTACAAGCGTATGCAATAGTTGCTGCGTTTAAAAAGCTCATAGTTGGATCTGTTTGAGTAGAACGGCAACATGGTCTTCAGTTAAATCTGTTGACTCGTTCCGCTCATCCTTCGCATCGAAGAAATAGTTTGCACTTAAATGTGACGAACTGTGGAAACGGTGTTTTCACCCTGAGAAAATTAGAGTGTTCAAAGCATCCTTTGGGATCGAATAATAAAGCATGGAATAATGGAGAATGACCCGCTACTCGATTGATGCCGGTTGGCTGAGTGCGGTAATGATTGAAAGGAACAGACGGGGGGCATTTGTATTGCTACGTTAGAGGTGAAATT
>NW_027452033.1:0-19814 GCF_964194025.1 Convolutriloba macropyga
GAGTTAGCTTGTCTTAGCTTTAGCTAGCTTGAGTTAGCTTGAACTAGCTTTAGCTACCTTGAGTTAGCTTGAGTTAGCTCGGGTTAGCTTGAGTTAGCTTGAGTTAGCTTGAGTTAGCTTTAGCTAGCTTGAGTTAGCTTGAGTTAGCTTGAGTTAGCTTGAACTAGCTTGAGTTAGCTTGAGTTAGCTTGAGTTAGCTTGAGTTAGCTTGAGTTAGCTTGAGTTAGCTTGTCTTAGCTTTAGCTAGCTTGAGTTAGCTTGAACTAGCTTTAGCTACCTTGAGTTAGCTTGAGTTAGCTCGGGTTAGCTTGAGTTAGCTTGAGTTAGCTTGAGTTAGCTTTAGCTAGCTTGAGTTAGCTTGAGTTAGCTTGAGTTAGCTTGAGTTAGCTTGAATTAGCTTGAGTTAGCTTGAGTTAGCTTTAGCTAGCTTGGGTTAGCTTGAGCTAGCTTGAGTTAGCTCGGGTTAGCTTGAGTTAGCTTGAGTTAGCTTTAGCTAGCTTGAGTTAGCTTGAGTTAGGCTTGAGTTAGCTTGAGTTAGCTTTAGCTAGCTTGAGTTAGCTTGAACTAGCTTGAGTTAGCTTGAGCTAGCTTGAGTTAGCTTGAGTTAGCTTGAGTTAGCTTTAGCTAGCTTGAGTTAGCTTGAACTAGCTTGAGTTAGCTTGAGTTAGCTTGAGTTAGCTTGTCTTAGCTTTAGCTAGCTTGAGCTAGCTTGAACTAGCTTTAGCTACCTTGAGTTAGCTTGAGTTAGCTCGGGTTAGCTTGAGTTAGCTTGAGTTAGCTTGAGTTAGCTTTAGCTAGCTTGAGTTAGCTTGAGTTAGCTTGAGTTAGCTTGAACTAGCTTGAGTTAGCTTGAGTTAGCTTGAGTTAGCTTGAGTTAGCTTGAGTTAGCTTGTCTTAGCTTTAGCTAGCTTGAGTTAGCTTGAACTAGCTTTAGCTACCTTGAGTTAGCTTGAGTTAGCTCGGGTTAGCTTGAGTTAGCTTGAGTTAGCTTGAGTTAGCTTTAGCTAGCTTGAGTTAGCTTGAGTTAGCTTGAGTTAGCTTGAGTTAGCTTGAATTAGCTTGAGTTAGCTTGAGTTAGCTTTAGCTAGCTTGGGTTAGCTTGAGCTAGCTTGAGTTAGCTCGGGTTAGCTTGAGTTAGCTTGAGTTAGCTTTAGCTAGCTTGAGTTAGCTTGAGTTAGCTTGAGTTAGCTTGAGTTAGCTTTAGCTAGCTTGAGTTAGCTTGAACTAGCTTGAGTTAGCTTGAGCTAGCTTGAGTTAGCTTGAGTTAGCTTGAGTTAGCTTTAGCTAGCTTGAGTTAGCTTGAACTAGCTTGAGTTAGCTTGAGCTAGCTTGAGTTAGCTTGAGTTAGCTTGAGTTAGCTTTAGCTAGCTTGAGTTAGCTTGAACTAGCTTGAGTTAGCTTGAGTTAGCTTGAGTTAGCTTGTCTTAGCTTTAGCTAGCTTGAGCTAGCTTGAACTAGCTTTAGCTACCTTGAGTTAGCTTGAGTTAGCTCGGGTTAGCTTGAGTTAGCTTGAGTTAGCTTGAGTTAGCTTGAGCTAGCTTGAGTTAGCTTGAGTTAGCTTGAGTTAGCTTTAGCTAGCTTGAGTTAGCTTGAATTAGCTTGAGTTAGCTTGAATTAGCTTGAGTTAGCTTGAGTTAGCTTGAATTAGCTTGAGTTAGCTTGAGTTAGCTCGGGTTAGCTTGAGTTTGACTTCATTAACCCAAGTTAGCTTGGGTTAACTTCATTAAGTTAGCTTGAACTAGCTTGAGTTAGCTTGAGTTAGCTTGAGTTAGCTTGAGTTAGCTTGAGTTAGCTTGTCTTAGCTTTAGCTAGCTTGAGTTAGCTTGAACTAGCTTTAGCTACCTTGAGTTAGCTTGAGTTAGCTCGGGTTAGCTTGAGTTAGCTTGAGTTAGCTTGAGTTAGCTTTAGCTAGCTTGAGTTAGCTTGAGTTAGCTTGAGTTAGCTTGAGTTAGCTTGAATTAGCTTGAGTTAGCTTGAGTTAGCTTTAGCTAGCTTGGGTTAGCTTGAGCTAGCTTGAGTTAGCTCGGGTTAGCTTGAGTTAGCTTGAGTTAGCTTTAGCTAGCTTGAGTTAGCTTGAGTTAGCTTGAGTTAGCTTGAGTTAGCTTTAGCTAGCTTGAGTTAGCTTGAACTAGCTTGAGTTAGCTTGAGCTAGCTTGAGTTAGCTTGAGTTAGCTTGAGTTAGCTTTAGCTAGCTTGAGTTAGCTTGAACTAGCTTTAGTTAGCTTGAGTTAGCTTGAGTTAGCTTGAGTTAGCTTGAGTTAGCTTGTCTTAGCTTTAGCTAGCTTGAGTTAGCTTGAACTAGCTTTAGCTACCTTGAGTTAGCTTGAGTTAGCTCGGGTTAGCTTGAGTTAGCTTGAGTTAGCTTGAGTTAGCTTTAGCTAGCTTGAGTTAGCTTGAGTTAGCTTGAGTTAGCTTGAACTAGCTTGAGTTAGCTTGAGTTAGCTTGAGTTAGCTTGAGTTAGCTTGAGTTAGCTTGAGTTAGCTTGTCTTAGCTTTAGCTAGCTTGAGTTAGCTTGAACTAGCTTTAGCTACCTTGAGTTAGCTTGAGTTAGCTCGGGTTAGCTTGAGTTAGCTTGAGTTAGCTTGAGTTAGCTTTAGCTAGCTTGAGTTAGCTTGAGTTAGCTTGAGTTAGCTTGAGTTAGCTTGAATTAGCTTGAGTTAGCTTGAGTTAGCTTTAGCTAGCTTGGGTTAGCTTGAGCTAGCTTGAGTTAGCTCGGGTTAGCTTTAGCTAGCTTGAGTTAGCTTGAGTTAGCTTGAGTTAGCTTGAGTTAGCTTTAGCTAGCTTGAGTTAGCTTGAACTAGCTTGAGTTAGCTTGAGCTAGCTTGAGTTAGCTTGAGTTAGCTTGAGTTAGCTTTAGCTAGCTTGAGTTAGCTTGAACTAGCTTTAGTTAGCTTGAGTTAGCTTGAGTTAGCTTGAGTTAGCTTGAGTTAGCTTGTCTTAGCTTTAGCTAGCTTGAGTTAGCTTGAACTAGCTTTAGCTACCTTGAGTTAGCTTGAGTTAGCTCGGGTTAGCTTGAGTTAGCTTGAGTTAGCTTGAGTTAGCTTTAGCTAGCTTGAGTTAGCTTGAGTTAGCTTGAGTTAGCTTGAACTAGCTTGAGTTAGCTTGAGTTAGCTTGAGTTAGCTTGAGTTAGCTTGAGTTAGCTTGAGTTAGCTTGTCTTAGCTTTAGCTAGCTTGAGTTAGCTTGAACTAGCTTTAGCTACCTTGAGTTAGCTTGAGTTAGCTCGGGTTAGCTTGAGTTAGCTTGAGTTAGCTTGAGTTAGCTTTAGCTAGCTTGAGTTAGCTTGAGTTAGCTTGAGTTAGCTTGAGTTAGCTTGAATTAGCTTGAGTTAGCTTGAGTTAGCTTTAGCTAGCTTGGGTTAGCTTGAGCTAGCTTGAGTTAGCTCGGGTTAGCTTGAGTTAGCTTGAGTTAGCTTTAGCTAGCTTGAGTTAGCTTGAGTTAGCTTGAGTTAGCTTGAGTTAGCTTTAGCTAGCTTGAGTTAGCTTGAACTAGCTTGAGTTAGCTTGAGCTAGCTTGAGTTAGCTTGAGTTAGCTTGAGTTAGCTTTAGCTAGCTTGAGTTAGCTTGAACTAGCTTGAGTTAGCTTGAGTTAGCTTGAGTTAGCTTGTCTTAGCTTTAGCTAGCTTGAGCTAGCTTGAACTAGCTTTAGCTACCTTGAGTTAGCTTGAGTTAGCTCGGGTTAGCTTGAGTTAGCTTGAGTTAGCTTGAGTTAGCTTTAGCTAGCTTGAGTTAGCTTGAGTTAGCTTGAGTTAGCTTGAACTAGCTTGAGTTAGCTTGAGTTAGCTTGAGTTAGCTTGAGTTAGCTTGAGTTAGCTTGTCTTAGCTTTAGCTAGCTTGAGTTAGCTTGAACTAGCTTTAGCTACCTTGAGTTAGCTTGAGTTAGCTCGGGTTAGCTTGAGTTAGCTTGAGTTAGCTTGAGTTAGCTTTAGCTAGCTTGAGTTAGCTTGAGTTAGCTTGAGTTAGCTTGAGTTAGCTTGAATTAGCTTGAGTTAGCTTGAGTTAGCTTTAGCTAGCTTGGGTTAGCTTGAGCTAGCTTGAGTTAGCTCGGGTTAGCTTGAGTTAGCTTGAGTTAGCTTTAGCTAGCTTGAGTTAGCTTGAGTTAGCTTGAGTTAGCTTGAGTTAGCTTTAGCTAGCTTGAGTTAGCTTGAACTAGCTTGAGTTAGCTTGAGCTAGCTTGAGTTAGCTTGAGTTAGCTTGAGTTAGCTTTAGCTAGCTTGAGTTAGCTTGAACTAGCTTGAGTTAGCTTGAGCTAGCTTGAGTTAGCTTGAGTTAGCTTGAGTTAGCTTTAGCTAGCTTGAGTTAGCTTGAACTAGCTTGAGTTAGCTTGAGTTAGCTTGAGTTAGCTTGAGTTAGCTTGTCTTAGCTTTAGCTAGCTTGAGCTAGCTTGAACTAGCTTTAGCTACCTTGAGTTAGCTTGAGTTAGCTCGGGTTAGCTTGAGTTAGCTTGAGTTAGCTTGAGTTAGCTTGAGCTAGCTTGAGTTAGCTTGAGTTAGCTTGAGTTAGCTTTAGCTAGCTTGAGTTAGCTTGAACTAGCTTGAGTTAGCTTGAGCTAGCTTGAGTTAGCTTGAGTTAGCTTGAGTTAGCTTTAGCTAGCTTGAGTTAGCTTGAACTAGCTTGAGTTAGCTTGAGTTAGCTTGAGTTAGCTTGAGTTAGCTTGTCTTAGCTTTAGCTAGCTTGAGCTAGCTTGAACTAGCTTTAGCTACCTTGAGTTAGCTTGAGTTAGCTCGGGTTAGCTTGAGTTAGCTTGAGTTAGCTTGAGTTAGCTTTAGCTAGCTTGAGTTAGCTTGAGTTAGCTTGAGTTAGCTTGAACTAGCTTGAGTTAGCTTGAGTTAGCTTGAGTTAGCTTGAGTTAGCTTGAGTTAGCTTGAGTTAGCTTGTCTTAGCTTTAGCTAGCTTGAGTTAGCTTGAACTAGCTTTAGCTACCTTGAGTTAGCTTGAGTTAGCTCGGGTTAGCTTGAGTTAGCTTGAGTTAGCTTGAGTTAGCTTTAGCTAGCTTGAGTTAGCTTGAGTTAGCTTGAGTTAGCTTGAGTTAGCTTGAATTAGCTTGAGTTAGCTTGAGTTAGCTTTAGCTAGCTTGGGTTAGCTTGAGCTAGCTTGAGTTAGCTCGGGTTAGCTTGAGTTAGCTTGAGTTAGCTTTAGCTAGCTTGAGTTAGCTTGAGTTAGCTTGAGTTAGCTTGAGTTAGCTTTAGCTAGCTTGAGTTAGCTTGAACTAGCTTGAGTTAGCTTGAGCTAGCTTGAGTTAGCTTGAGTTAGCTTGAGTTAGCTTTAGCTAGCTTGAGTTAGCTTGAACTAGCTTTAGTTAGCTTGAGTTAGCTTGAGTTAGCTTGAGTTAGCTTGAGTTAGCTTGTCTTAGCTTTAGCTAGCTTGAGTTAGCTTGAACTAGCTTTAGCTACCTTGAGTTAGCTTGAGTTAGCTCGGGTTAGCTTGAGTTAGCTTGAGTTAGCTTGAGTTAGCTTTAGCTAGCTTGAGTTAGCTTGAGTTAGCTTGAGTTAGCTTGAGTTAGCTTGAGTTAGCTTGAGTTAGCTTGTCTTAGCTTTAGCTAGCTTGAGTTAGCTTGAACTAGCTTTAGCTACCTTGAGTTAGCTTGAGTTAGCTCGGGTTAGCTTGAGTTAGCTTGAGTTAGCTTGAGTTAGCTTTAGCTAGCTTGAGTTAGCTTGAGTTAGCTTGAGTTAGCTTGAGTTAGCTTGAATTAGCTTGAGTTAGCTTGAGTTAGCTTTAGCTAGCTTGGGTTAGCTTGAGCTAGCTTGAGTTAGCTCGGGTTAGCTTGAGTTAGCTTGAGTTAGCTTTAGCTAGCTTGAGTTAGCTTGAGTTAGCTTGAGTTAGCTTGAGTTAGCTTTAGCTAGCTTGAGTTAGCTTGAACTAGCTTGAGTTAGCTTGAGCTAGCTTGAGTTAGCTTGAGTTAGCTTGAGTTAGCTTTAGCTAGCTTGAGTTAGCTTGAACTAGCTTGAGTTAGCTTGAGTTAGCTTGAGTTAGCTTGAGTTAGCTTGAGTTAGCTTGTCTTAGCTTTAGCTAGCTTGAGTTAGCTTGAACTAGCTTTAGCTACCTTGAGTTAGCTTGAGTTAGCTCGGGTTAGCTTGAGTTAGCTTGAGTTAGCTTGAGTTAGCTTTAGCTAGCTTGAGTTAGCTTGAGTTAGCTTGAGTTAGCTTGAACTAGCTTGAGTTAGCTTGAGTTAGCTTGAGTTAGCTTGAGTTAGCTTGAGTTAGCTTGTCTTAGCTTTAGCTAGCTTGAGTTAGCTTGAACTAGCTTTAGCTACCTTCAGTTAGCTTGAGTTAGCTCGGGTTAGCTTGAGTTAGCTTGAGTTAGCTTGAGTTAGCTTTAGCTAGCTTGAGTTAGCTTGAGTTAGCTTGAGTTAGCTTGAGTTAGCTTGAATTAGCTTGAGTTAGCTTGAGTTAGCTTTAGCTAGCTTGGGTTAGCTTGAGCTAGCTTGAGTTAGCTCGGGTTAGCTTGAGTTAGCTTGAGTTAGCTTTAGCTAGCTTGAGTTAGCTTGAGTTAGCTTGAGTTAGCTTGAGTTAGCTTTAGCTAGCTTGAGTTAGCTTGAGCTAGCTGAGTTAGCTTGAGTTAGCTAGCTTGAGCTTGAGCTAGCTAGCTAGCTTGAGCTTGAGCTAGCTAGCTCGCTTGAGCTTGAGCTTGAGCTAGCTAGCTTGAGCTTGAGCTAGCTAGCTAGCTTGAGCTTTAGCTTGAGCTAGCTGGCTTGAGCTTGAGCTAGCTAGCTTGAGCTTGAGCTAGCTAGCTAGCTAGCTTGAGCTTGAGCTTGAGCTAGCTAGCTAGCTTGAGCTAGCTATCTAGCTTGAGCTTGAGCTAGCTAGCTAGCTTGAGCTTGAGCTTGAGCTTGAGCTAGCTGGCTTGAGCTTGAGCTAGCTAGCTTGAGCTTGAGCTAGCTAGCTAGCTTGAGCTTGAGCTTGAGCTAGCTGGCTTGAGCTTGAGCTAGCTAGCTTGAGCTTGAGCTAGCTAGCTAGCTTGAGCTTGAGCTTGAGCTAGCTAGCTAGCTAGCTTGAGCTTGAGCTTGAGCTTGAGCTAGCTAGCTTGAGCTTGAGCTAGCTAGCTAGCTTGAGCTTGAGCTTGAGCTAGCTAGCTTGAGCTTGAGCTTGAGCTAGCTAGCTTGAGCTTGAGCTTGAGCTAGCTAGCTTGAGCTTGAGCTTGAGCTAGCTAGCTTGAGCTTGAGCTTGAGCTAGCTAGCTAGCTAGCTTGAGCTTGAGCTAGCTAGCTTGAGCTTGAGCTAGCTAGCTAGCTTGAGATTGAGCTTGAGCTAGCTGGCTTGAGCTTGAGCTAGCTAGCTTGAGCTTGAGCTAGCTAGCTTGAGCTTGAGCTAGCTAGCTAGCTTGAACTTGAGCTAGCTAGCTAGCTTGAGCTTGAGCTTGAGCTAGCTAGCTAGCTTGAGCTTGAGCTTGAGCTAGCTGGCTTGAGCTTGAGCTAGCTAGCTTGAGCTTGAGCTAGCTAGCTTGAGCTTGAGCTAGCTAGCTAGCTTGAACTTGAGCTAGCTAGCTAGCTTGAGCTTGAGCTAGCTAGCTAGCTTGAGCTTGAGCTAGCTAGCTAGCTTGAGCTTGAGCTTGAGCTAGCTAGCTTGAGCTTGAGCTTGAGCTAGCTAGCTAGCTTGAGCTTGAGCTAGCTAGCTTGAGCTTGAGCTAGCTAGCTTGAGCTTGAGCTAGCTAGCTAGCTTGAGCTTGAGCTAGCTAGCTAGCTTGAACTTGAGCTAGCTAGCTAGCTTGAGCTTGAGCTAGCTAGCTAGCTTGAGCTAGCTAGCTAGCTTGAGCTTGAGCTTGAGCTAGCTAGCTTGAGCTTGAGCTAGCTAGCTAGCTTGAGCTTGAGCTAGCTAGCTAGCTTGAGCTTGAGCTAGCTAGCTAGCTTGAGCTTGAGCTTGAGCTAGCTAGCTTGAGCTTGAGCTTGAGCTAGCTAGCTAGCTTGAGCTTGAGCTAGCTAGCTTGAGCTTGAGCTAGCTAGCTTGAGCTTGAGCTAGCTAGCAAGCTTGTGCTTGAGCTAGCTAGCTAGCTTGAGCTTGAGCTTGAGCTAGCTAGCTTGAGCTTGAGCTAGCTAGCTTGAGCTTGAGCTAGCTAGCTTGAGCTTGAGCTAGCTAGCAAGCTTGTGCTTGAGCTAGCTAGCTAGCTTGAGCTTGAGCTTGAGCTAGCTGGCTTGAGCTTGAGCTAGCTAGCTTGAGCTTGAGCTAGCTAGCTTGAGCTTGACCTAGCTAGCTAGCTTGAACTTGAGCTAGCTAGCTAGCTTGAGCTTGAGCTAGCTAGCTAGCTTGAGCTTGAGCTAGCTAGCTAGCTTGAGCTTGAGCTTGAGCTAGCTAGCTTGAGCTTGAGCTTGAGCTAGCTAGCTAGCTTGAGCTTGAGCTAGCTAGCTTGAGCTTGAGCTAGCTAGCTTGAGCTTGAGCTAGCTAGCTAGCTTGAGCTTGAGCTAGCTAGCTAGCTTGAACTTGAGCTAGCTAGCTAGCTTGAGTTTGAGCTAGCTAGCTTGAGCTTGAGCTAGCTAGCTTGAGCTTGAGCTAGCTAGCTAGCTTGAACTTGAGCTAGCTAGCTAGCTTGAGCTTGAGCTAGCTAGCTAGCTTGAGCTTGAGCTAGCTAGCTAGCTTGAGCTTGAGCTTGAGCTAGCTAGCTTGAGCTTGAGCTTGAGCTAGCTAGCTAGCTTGAGCTTGAGCTAGCTAGCTTGAGCTTGAGCTAGCTAGCTTGAGCTTGAGCTAGCTAGCTAGCTTGAGCTTGAGCTAGCTAGCTAGCTTGAACTTGAGCTAGCTAGCTAGCTTGAGCTTGAGCTAGCTAGCTTGAGCTTGAGCTAGCTAGCTAGCTTGAGCTTGAGCTTGAGCTAGCTAGCTAGCTAGCTTGAGCTTGAGCTTGAGCTTGAGCTAGCTAGCTTGAGCTTGAGCTAGCTAGCTAGCTTGAGCTTGGGCTTGAGCTAGCTAGCTTGAGCTTGAGCTTGAGCTAGCTAGCTTGAGCTTGAGCTTGAGCTAGCTAGCTTGAGCTTGAGCTTGAGCTAGCTAGCTTGAGCTTGAGCTTGAGCTAGCTAGCTAGCTAGCTTGAGCTTGAGCTAGCTAGCTTGAGCTTGAGCTAGCTAGCTAGCTTGAGCTTGAGCTTGAGCTAGCTGGCTTGAGCTTGAGCTAGCTAGCTTGAGCTTGAGCTAGCTAGCTTGAGCTTGAGCTAGCTAGCTAGCTTGAACTTGAGCTAGCTAGCTAGCTTGAGCTTGAGCTTGAGCTTGAGCTAGCTAGCTAGCTTGAGCTTGAGCTTGAGCTAGCTGGCTTGAGCTTGAGCTAGCTAGCTTGAGCTTGAGCTAGCTAGCTTGAGCTTGAGCTAGCTAGCTAGCTTGAACTTGAGCTAGCTAGCTAGCTTGAGCTTGAGCTAGCTAGCTAGCTTGAGCTTGAGCTAGCTAGCTAGCTTGAGCTTGAGCTTGAGCTAGCTAGCTTGAGCTTGAGCTTGAGCTAGCTAGCTAGCTTGAGCTTGAGCTAGCTAGCTTGAGCTTGAGCTAGATAGCTTGAGCTTGAGCTAGCTAGCTAGCTTGAGCTTGAGCTAGCTAGCTAGCTTGAACTTGAGCTAGCTAGCTAGCTTGAGCTTGAGCTAGCTAGCTAGCTTGAGCTAGCTAGCTAGCTTGAGCTTGAGCTTGAGCTAGCTAGCTTGAGCTTGAGCTAGCTAGCTAGCTTGAGCTTGAGCTAGCTAGCTAGCTTGAGCTTGAGCTAGCTAGCTAGCTTGAGCTTGAGCTTGAGCTAGCTAGCTTGAGCTTGAGCTTGAGCTAGCTAGCTAGCTTGAGCTTGAGCTAGCTAGCTTGAGCTTGAGCTAGCTAGCTTGAGCTTGAGCTAGCTAGCAAGCTTGTGCTTGAGCTAGCTAGCTAGCTTGAGCTTGAGCTTGAGCTAGCTAGCTTGAGCTTGAGCTAGCTAGCTTGAGCTTGAGCTAGCTAGCTTGAGCTTGAGCTAGCTAGCAAGCTTGTGCTTGAGCTAGCTAGCTAGCTTGAGCTTGAGCTTGAGCTAGCTGGCTTGAGCTTGAGCTAGCTAGCTTGAGCTTGAGCTAGCTAGCTTGAGCTTGAGCTAGCTAGCTAGCTTGAACTTGAGCTAGCTAGCTAGCTTGAGCTTGAGCTAGCTAGCTAGCTTGAGCTTGAGCTAGCTAGCTAGCTTGAGCTTGAGCTTGAGCTAGCTAGCTTGAGCTTGAGCTTGAGCTAGCTAGCTAGCTTGAGCTTGAGCTAGCTAGCTTGAGCTTGAGCTAGCTAGCTTGAGCTTGAGCTAGCTAGCTAGCTTGAGCTTGAGCTAGCTAGCTAGCTTGAACTTGAGCTAGCTAGCTAGCTTGAGTTTGAGCTAGCTAGCTTGAGCTTGAGCTAGCTAGCTTGAGCTTGAGCTAGCTAGCTAGCTTGAACTTGAGCTAGCTAGCTAGCTTGAGCTTGAGCTAGCTAGCTAGCTTGAGCTTGAGCTAGCTAGCTAGCTTGAGCTTGAGCTTGAGCTAGCTAGCTTGAGCTTGAGCTTGAGCTAGCTAGCTAGCTTGAGCTTGAGCTAGCTAGCTTGAGCTTGAGCTAGCTAGCTTGAGCTTGAGCTAGCTAGCTAGCTTGAGCTTGAGCTAGCTAGCTAGCTTGAACTTGAGCTAGCTAGCTAGCTTGAGCTTGAGCTAGCTAGCTAGCTTGAGCTAGCTAGCTAGCTTGAGCTTGAGCTTGAGCTTGAGCTAGCTAGCTTGAGCTTGAGCTAGCTAGCTAGCTTGAGCTTGAGCTAGCTAGCTAGCTTGAGCTTGAGCTAGCTAGCTAGCTTGAGCTTGAGCTTGAGCTAGCTAGCTTGAGCTTGAGCTAGCTAGCTAGCTTGAGCTTGAGCTAGCTAGCTAGCTTGAGCTTGAGCTTGAGCTAGCTAGCTTGAGCTTGAGCTTGAGCTAGCTAGCTAGCTTGAGCTTGAGCTAGCTAGCTTGAGCTTGAGCTAGCTAGCTTGAGCTTGAGCTAGCTAGCTAGCTTGTGCTTGAGCTAGCTAGCTAGCTTGAGCTTGAGCTTGAGCTAGCTGGCTTGAGCTTGAGCTAGCTAGCTTGAGCTTGAGCTAGCTAGCTTGAGCTTGAGCTAGCTAGCTAGCTTGAACTTGAGCTAGCTAGCTAGCTTGAGCTTGAGCTAGCTAGCTAGCTTGAGCTTGAGCTAGCTAGCTAGCTTGAGCTTGAGCTTGAGCTAGCTAGCTTGAGCTTGAGCTTGAGCTAGCTAGCTAGCTTGAGCTTGAGCTAGCTAGCTTGAGCTTGAGCTAGCTAGCTTGAGCTTGAGCTAGCTAGCTAGCTTGAGCTTGAGCTAGCTAGCTAGCTTGAACTTGAGCTAGCTAGCTAGCTTGAGCTTGAGCTAGCTAGCTAGCTTGAGCTAGCTAGCTAGCTTGAGCTTGAGCTTGAGCTAGCTAGCTTGAGCTTGAGCTAGCTAGCTAGCTTGAGCTTGAGCTAGCTAGCTAGCTTGAGCTTGAGCCAGCTAGCTAGCTTGAGCTTGAGCTTGAGCTAGCTAGCTTGAGCTTGAGCTTGAGCTAGCTAGCTAGCTTGAGCTTGAGCTAGCTAGCTTGAGCTTGAGCTAGCTAGCTTGAGCTTGAGCTAGCTAGCAAGCTTGTGCTTGAGCTAGCTAGCTAGCTTGAGCTTGAGCTTGAGCTAGCTAGCTTGAGCTTGAGCTAGCTAGCTTGAGCTTGAGCTAGCTAGCTTGAGCTTGAGCTAGCTAGCAAGCTTGTGCTTGAGCTAGCTAGCTAGCTTGAGCTTGAGCTTGAGCTAGCTGGCTTGAGCTTGAGCTAGCTAGCTTGAGCTTGAGCTAGCTAGCTTGAGCTTGAGCTAGCTAGCTAGCTTGAACTTGAGCTAGCTAGCTAGCTTGAGCTTGAGCTAGCTAGCTAGCTTGAGCTTGAGCTAGCTAGCTAGCTTGAGCTTGAGCTTGAGCTAGCTAGCTTGAGCTTGAGCTTGAGCTAGCTAGCTAGCTGGAGCTTGAGCTAGCTAGCTTGAGCTTGAGCTAGCTAGCTTGAGCTTGAGCTAGCTAGCTAGCTTGAGCTTGAGCTAGCTAGCTAGCTTGAACTTGAGCTAGCTAGCTAGCTTGAGTTTGAGCTAGCTAGCTTGAGCTTGAGCTAGCTAGCTTGAGCTTGAGCTAGCTAGCTAGCTTGAACTTGAGCTAGCTAGCTAGCTTGAGCTTGAGCTAGCTAGCTAGCTTGAGCTTGAGCTAGCTAGCTAGCTTGAGCTTGAGCTTGAGCTAGCTAGCTTGAGCTTGAGCTTGAGCTAGCTAGCTAGCTTGAGCTTGAGCTAGCTAGCTTGAGCTTGAGCTAGCTAGCTTGAGCTTGAGCTAGCTAGCTAGCTTGAGCTTGAGCTAGCTAGCTAGCTTGAACTTGAGCTAGCTAGCTAGCTTGAGCTTGAGCTAGCTAGCTAGCTTGAGCTAGCTAGCTAGCTTGAGCTTGAGCTTGAGCTTGAGCTAGCTAGCTTGAGCTTGAGCTAGCTAGCTAGCTTGAGCTTGAGCTAGCTAGCCAGCTTGAGCTTGAGCTAGCTAGCTAGCTTGAGCTTGAGCTTGAGCTAGCTAGCTTGAGCTTGAGCTTGAGCTAGCTAGCTAGCTTGAGCTTGAGCTAGCTAGCTAGCTTGAGCTTGAGCTTGAGCTAGCTAGCTTGAGCTTGAGCTTGAGCTAGCTAGCTAGCTTGAGCTTGAGCTAGCTAGCTTGAGCTTGAGCTAGCTAGCTTGAGATTGAGCTAGCTAGCTAGCTTGTGCTTGAGCTAGCTAGCTAGCTTGAGCTTGAGCTTGAGCTAGCTGGCTTGAGCTTGAGCTAGCTAGCTTGAGCTTGAGCTAGCTAGCTTGAGCTTGAGCTAGCTAGCTAGCTTGAACTTGAGCTAGCTAGCTAGCTTGAGCTTGAGCTTGAGCTAGCTAGCTAGCTTGAGCTTGAGCTAGCTAGCTAGCTTGAGCTTGAGCTTGAGCTAGCTAGCTTGAGCTTGAGCTTGAGCTAGCTAGCTAGCTTGAGCTTGAGCTAGCTAGCTTGAGCTTGAGCTAGCTAGCTTGAGCTTGAGCTAGCTAGCTAGCTTGAGCTTGAGCTAGCTAGCTAGCTTGAACTTGAGCTAGCTAGCTAGCTTGAGCTTGAGCTAGCTAGCTAGCTTGAGCTAGCTAGCTAGCTTGAGCTTGAGCTTGAGCTTGAGCTAGCTAGCTTGAGCTTGAGCTAGCTAGCTAGCTTGAGCTTGAGCTAGCTAGCTAGCTTGAGCTTGAGCTAGCTAGCTAGCTTGAGCTTGAGCTTGAGCTAGCTAGCTTGAGCTTGAGCTTGAGCTAGCTAGCTAGCTTGAGCTTGAGCTAGCTAGCTTGAGCTTGAGCTAGCTAGCTTGAGCTTGAGCTAGCTAGCTAGCTTGAGCTTGAGCTAGCTAGCTAGCTTGAGCTTGAGCTAGCTGGCTTGAGCTTGAGCTAGATAGCTTGAGCTTGAGCTAGCTAGCTAGCTTGAGCTAGCTAGCTAGAGCTCGACCTATGAAAAGCTGCGCAAACACTTATTCTATAATAATTGCGAAAATTAAAAATTTCACAAGTGAAAAGCTGCATAAACAGTAATTCTATGTGTGGGGCATTATTAGGGGGAGGTGTCTTGTCAAAATATGGCTGGACTAAAGACCTCAACCCAGATAGGGTGGAAGGCCCTATGATCGGTCTGTTACTAATCGGTGACCGATAAAGACCTGACCAAGGCCTGTAGTAAGCTTGGTTAGGCATTACAGGAGATAACACTAAGACCGAGGGGTCTTAGAGAGCCCTCTAGCGGGGCGAATAGAGCTAGATCGAGCCTTGGGAAAGCTAGATCGAGCAGGACTGAAGCTAAAGGATAGACCGAGAGGTCTGTCTGGTCCTCCTAGAGAGGCCAAGAGAAAGTACGAGAAGCCAACTAAAGCTTGATCGGGCCTTCAGCAAGCACGACCGAGCTGTACCGGAGCTAACACTAAGACCGAGGGGTCTTAGAGAGCCCTCTAGCGGGGCGAATAGAGCTAGATCGAGCCTTGGGAAAGCTAGATCGAGCAGGACTGAAGCTAAACGATAGACCGAGAGGTCTGTCTGGTCCTCCTAGAGAGGCCAAGAGAAAGTACGAGAAGCTAACTAAAGCTTGATCGCGCCTTCAGCAAGCACGATTGAGCAAGACCGGAGCTAACACTAAGACCGAAGTGTCTTAGAGAGCCCTCTGGTGGGGCGAATAGAGCTAGATCGAGCCTTGGGAAAGCTAGATCGAGTAAGATTGAAGCTGAAAGAGTGTCAGAGGAGCAAATGAACCTCCAAAAAGTGAAAATCAAATTTTAGAAAAAACACAAGTTAAATACTGCATGGACAGTATTTCTATGTGTGGGGCATTATTAGGGGGAGGTGTCTTGTCAAAATATGGCTGGACTAAAGACCTCAACCCGGATAGGGTGGAAGGCCCCATGATCGGTCTGTTACTAATCGGTGACCGATAAAGACCTGAACAAGGCCTGTAGTAAGCTTGGTTAGGCATTACAGGAGTTAACACTAAGACCGAGGGGTCTTAGAGAGCCCTCTAGCGGGGCGAATAGAGCTAGATCGAGCCTTGGGAAAGCTAGATCGAGCAGGACTGAAGCTAAGCAAGAGACCGAAAGGTCTGTCTGGTCCTCCTAGAGAGGCCAAGAGAAAGTACGAGAAGCTAACTAAAGCTTGATCAGGCCTTCAGCAAGCACGACCGAGCTGTACCGGAGCTAACACTAAGACCGAGGGGTCTTAGAGAGCCCTCTAGCAGGGCGAATAGATCTAGATCGAGCCTTGGGAAAGCTAGATCGAGCAGGACTGAAGCTAAACGATAGACCGAGAGGTCTGTCTGGTCCTCCTAGAGAGGCCAAGAGAAAGTACGAGAAGCTAACTAAAGCTTGATCGGGCCTTCAGCAAGCACGACCGAGCTGTACCGGAGCTAACACTAAGACCGAGGGGTCTTAGAGAGCCCTCTAGCAGGGCGAATAGAGCTAGATCGAGCCTTGGGAAAGCTAGATCAAGCAGGACTGAAGCTAAACGATAGACCGAGAGGTCTGTCTGGTCCTCCTAGAGAGGCCAAGAGAAAGTACGAGAATCTAACTAAAGCTTGATCGGGCCTTCAGCAAGCACGACCGAGCTGTACCGGAGCTAACACTAAGACCGAGGGGTCTTAGAGAGCCCTCTAGCAGGGCGAATAGAGCTAGATCGAGCCTTGGGAAAGCTAGATCGAGCAGGAATGAAGCTAAACGATAGACCGAGAGGTCTGTCTGGTCCTCCTAGAGAGGCCAAGAGGAAGTACGAGAAGCTAACTAAAGCTTGATCGCGCCTTCAGCAAGCACGATTGAGCAAGACCGGAGCTAACACTAAGACCGAAGTGTCTTAGAGAGCCCTCTAGTGGGGCGAATAGAGCTAGATCGAGCCTTGGGAAAGCTAGATCGAGTAAGATTGAAGCTGAAAGAGTGTCAGAGGAGCAAATGAACCTCCAAAAAGTGAAAATCAAATTTTAGAAAAAAACACAAGTTAAATACTGCATGGACAGTAATTCTATGTGTGGGGCATTATTAGGGAGAGGTGTCTTGTCAAAATATGGCTGGACTAAAGACCTCAACCCGGATAGGGTGGAAGGCCCTATGATTGGTCTGTTACTAATCGGTGACCGATAAAGACCTGACCAAGGCCTGTAGTAAGCTTGGTTAGGCATTACAGAAGATAACACTAAGACCGAGGGGTCTTAGAGAGCCCTCTAGCGGGGCGAATAGAGCTTGATCAAGCCTTGGGCAAGCTAGATCGAGCAGGACTGAAGCTAAACGATAGACCGAGAGGTCTGTCTGGTCCTCCTAGAGAGGCCAAGAGAAAGTACGAGAATCTAACTAAAGCTGGGTCGGGCCTTCAGCAAGCACGACCGAGCAGTACCGGAGCTAACACTAAGACCGAGGGGTCTTAGAGAGCCCTCTAGTGGGGCGAATAGAGCTAGATCGAGCCTTGGGAAAGCTAGATCGAGCAGGACTGAAGCTAAACGATAAACCGAAAGGTCTGACGGGTCCTCATAAGAGGCATGGAGAAAGATCTGATACTAAAGTACCTCTCGGAAGTAATAAAATATGCCTGATGAAGCCGGGTATGATGTTTGTTGTTTGATGGCATTCATCGATTAGGTCTGGTGGATTCCCCATTACTCCGAGTGGTACTAGTAGAGGCTCCTACAGGGGTGAGCAAAGCGAGATCAAGCCTTAGGCAAGCTAGATCGAGCAGAACTGAAGCTGAAAAGCAAAATAAATGACAGGTCTGTCCAAATCAATAAACTTGAAATCCAGTGTGGTCACCACGGGTCACGAGGTGAATTCCTAGCGATTGTCTGCTGAACGTATAGGAAGGCCCGAAACGAACGATAATTTCATTGCACAGTGGAGATACTATACGTTCAGGAGTAGCATACATCGGGTTTGATCTATGATCATGTCTGGTCTCCGAGGATCCACCGGGTTACCAACTGGCACCGCTGTACTGGGTGTAAAACTGGGCCACCTGAAGTCCCGGGTGTAAAACTAGGTGCCTCTGTGCCAAAGTAGCGGCTTGCGTAGTGCATTATGCCTCCGGCTTGCGAAATGGTTATAAGCAATAACAACAGGACGCCGCGGGGTGTTCACTTAAAGGAGTAACGTTCTCTCAAGGGAGGGGATCTAAAAATCTTGATAAAACATTTATTCTATGCAAAATTTGTGCGCAAATTTTGCAAAGTAAAAAGCTGCACTGTAGCAAATTCTATGTGTGTAGCATTATTAGGGAAGTGTTGTTTGATGGCACCTCTCTACTTGATGCACCAAAGAACTACCTTGATGGCTCATGACCGCTGGTAATCTGTCGTCGCTAGTAGTTCGGAACTGAGAACAAATATGTTCGCAAATTACAACAATTATACAGCATATTGCTGAATAAAGCAGAAACCGAATAATACTCAGTGACTTTACACCAAGACTGACTAATGTCTGGATTGTATCGTCCTACTCGAGTAAGGCGAAGAAAAGCTAGAAAGATACGCTTTTCACAAAGCAGGCTTAATGCATGCAAACCAAGGAGGAAGGAGTGATGCCCCTCCTTATAATAAGCAGAACCAAATAAAGAACAGACAGCATCATCTGTACAGTGACCAAGAAGAGGTGAAACTTCTGTATGTGAAAAGGCAATTTGAGCGAGATTTATTAGCAGACTAGTATTATGTTGTTTCTAGTAGGCGAAAGCCGAAACATCAACATGTGAAAATCTGATATTAAATCCTCAATCATTTTTCCCTAGTATTATACAGCTATGAGTAACCTTAATTGGACACGGCAATTATTGCTGACCGGTGAAACTTTCGCATGGGAAAGACACACACACTTCTTGACAAAGCAATAAGTATTATGCTGTTTCTAGTACGCGAAGCAGAAACATCAGCATGTGAAAGTTGTGAAGTTGAAGAATTTTTGTGTTGAGTACGATGTTGTTACTAGTAACCATGTCGACAGCTGAGAACTGTTCTCTAACCAATAGAAGGTGAAACTTCTGTATGTGAAAAGGCAATTTGAGCGAGATTTCTTAGCAGACTAGTATTATGTTGTTTCTAGTAGGCGAAAGCCGAAACATCAACATGTGAAAATCTGATATTAAATCCTCAATCATTTTCCCTAGTATTATACAGCTACTAGTAGCCGTAATTGGTCAGGGAAACATTGTTGACCGGTGAAACTTCACATGGGAAAGACACACAAATTACTTGACAAAACAATAAGTATTATGCTGTTTCTAGTATGCGAAAGCAGAAACATCAGCATGTGAAAGTTGTGAAGTTGAAAAGTTTTTGTGTTGAGTACGGTGTTGTTACTAGTAACCATGTCGACAGCTGGAAAGCTGTTCTCTAACCAATAAAAGGTAAAACTTCTGTATCTGAAGAGGCGGCGTGATTGAGATTTTTAACAGACTAGTATTATGTTGTTTCTAGTAGGCGAGAGCCGAAACATCGACATGTGAACATCTGGTTTTTAAATCATGAGTCAATTCTCCCTAGTATGATACAGTTGTTAGCCGGTATTGGTAACAGTAGAACAGAGATTTGGAGGGCAAAACCTGCTCATGGGAAATGCTCACAGAGCGCTATCTACCAGTACACATAGTATTATGCTGTTTCTAGTACGCGCGAGCCGAAACATCAGCATGTGAAATGTGTAATCGTGGGTAACTCTAAGTGTGTAGAGTACTGTGTAGTAACTAGTAGCCATGCCAAAGCATGCATTGAAACTCTTCGTGATTTAAAAAGCTCAAAGCAAGATTGACGAGGCCGCAAGGCTATGTCTTTCTAAATTCGAACAAATCGAAAGATTGTTCAAAGTACAATTAAACTGATTGATCCTGTCAGTTGCCATATGCTTGTCTGAAAGACTAAGCCATGCATGTGCAAGCGAAGCTTGAAAAAGTGGAACCGCGAATGGCTCATTAAATCAGTTACTATCTATTAGTTGATTTGCAAGCTAAATGAATAACTGCGGTAACCCTGCAGCTAATGCATGCTGATTGTCCGACACTGTCGGAGACTTTTACAAGACTACACCGGGTGATTTGCTAAGTACAGACACATCCCGTGATGAGTCCTAGTAACTGAAAGATCCCAGATAGCTTCGGCTTGGGGACGGAACTTCCGAATTTCTGACCTATCAACCTATGATGGTAGTGTAACGGACTACCATGGTTGTGACGGGTAACGGGGAATCAGGGTTCGATTCCGGAGAGGGAGCCTTAGAAACGGCTACCACATCCAAGGAAGGCAGCAGGCACGCAAATTACCCACTCTCCGCACGAGGAGGTAGTGACTAGAAATAATGATATGAACCTTTATGGTTTGTAATCAGAATGGAATGGACTTAAAAGCTCCATTGATGAACGAGTAGAGGGCAAGTCTGGTGCCAGCAGCCGCGGTAATACCAGCCTCTACAAGCGTATGCAATAGTTGCTGCGTTTAAAAAGCTCATAGTTGGATCTGTTTGAGTAGAACGGCAACATGGTCTTCAGTTAAATCTGTTGACTCGTTCCGCTCATCCTTCGCATCGAAGAAATAGTTTGCACTTAAATGTGACGAACTGTGGAAACGGTGTTTTCACCCTGAGAAAATTAGAGTGTTCAAAGCATCCTTTGGGATCGAATAATAAAGCATGGAATAATGGAGAATGACCCGCTACTCGATTGATGCCGGTTGGCTGAGTGCGGTAATGATTGAAAGGAACAGACGGGGGCATTTGTATTGCTACGTTAGAGGTGAAATTCTTGGATCGTGGCAAGACAAACTACTGCGAAAGCATTTGCCAAGAATGTTTTCATTAATCAAGAACGAAAGTCAGAGTATTGAAGAGGATTAGATACCCTCGTAATTCTGACCATAAACTATACCAACCTACAATTTGTCAAAGTCGATCTTGACTTGGCAAGAGATTAACCGGGAAACCAAAGTTTATTGGTTCCGGGGGAAGTATGGTTGCAAAATCGAAACTTAAAGGAATTGACGGAAGGGCACCACCAGGAGTGGAGCCTGCGGCTTAATTTGACTCAACACGGGAAAAACTCACCCGGTCCAGACATCTTAAGGATTGACAGATTGAATATCTTTCATGATTATATGGGCGGTGGTGCATGGCCGTTCTTAGTTAGTGGAGTGATCTGTCTGGTTAATTCCGATAACGAACGAGATCTTCTCCATCTAAATAATGAAATTCACTATATGTGAATTCAAACACTTCTTAGAGGAACTATGCGGAATTAAATACCGCAGATGAAGTGAGGCTATAACAGGTCTGTGATGCCCTTAGATGTTCTGGACTGCACGCGCGCTACACTGTGTACTTTTAGATTGAGTACTCAGCCCTTGGTCCGAAATGGACTGGGCAATCAGAGAAAAGTACAGCGCTTCAAGGGGATC